>NW_009717087.1:29140-71464 GCF_000703405.1 Apaloderma vittatum | reverse complement strand
TTTCCAGGCCCTTCACCAGCTTTGTTGCCCTGACGACTAAGTGAGCAAAACAGAAACAGGCAAGCACTGGGTGAAATTCTCTTGCTGCTTGGGAGACATCACTCCCATCCTGACACCATCTTCTTCAAGTTCAGCACTCTCTCCTGACTTAGCGAAAACAAGCTAAGAAGGATCTTAATCCCATATGGTTCAAAATGCAGCTAGGCAGTGCAAAACTGAATTATTCTAGAGGAGTTCACAGCCACCTGTGGTGCTTTCCACACTGCACACAGAGAATGTTTTCTTGCTCAGGTTGGAAAGTTTAACAAGACAGCCTTAATTTCTGACCCCCTCCAATCATTCCCTCTTAGGAGACAACTCCCTTGGGATACAGCATGGAAATACTCTACCAAATACAGTAATGCCTCTCCTCCCACAGGTTTTTATAACAAAAGGTTAAAACCAGCACTCTTTAAAAAGTAATAAATAGCATCATAAGAAAAAACATAACAAAAATAAAGACAGTTGGAGGGGGAAGGAGCAGAAAAGTGATATCCTAGTTGCTAGATGATTCAGAGAATTTAAGAAGGTTAAGAAGATGAGGAATGAAAAAAAATTTTCTAATTACACCTTTTCTGTGTTTTTGACATTTAAGATGGATCTCTGTTACCAACAATCTTTGTGTGCAGAGGAAGTATATGAAGTGAATTTTTAGTAAAATAAAATTGTTCCTGTGCATATATAAACTTGAGCTGAACTGCAAACAATCAAGTGCCGGAGCAACTTCCACATGTGGGTGCTGGAACAGATGGCCTTGTTAGTGTAATTCAGTCACTGCTAGTCACATTTCAGTGCTGCCTAACATGCAAGACACAAAAATGCCTGCCCTTAACATGTTGGCAGAACGTGAAGTGACTACAATCAAGATGGATCCAGTCGAATCTATTCTGCGTTCTATAATCTATCACCCAGGAGGTCCTTGTTATACCCTGTGTACCTGCAGGGCATGCAGAAGGCATGGACTCACCACAGATGCAAAGCAACTCTGACCCATGACATGGTGCAACATGTACGAAGAGCTGTCTTAACTCTGATCATTTCTTCTGTTAGAGGCAACTCCTTGCTGAAAACCAAACTTGTGCCCACAACCATCAGAAAACAGAGTGTGCACACCCAAAGTCTTCACTTTCTACTGCACATCTCTGGTTAGGAAGAAAAAGAAAATATCTATGCATCATGCTTGGGGATGTTTTAGAGCTGAAATTGTGGTTTGTCCTATTTTAGTAGTCTCCTAACCCTGGTTTTCCATCAAAGTCTCTAGTGATACAACAATAAATGCAGAAAGTATTTTAAAGCTCCTGAAACTTTTCTGTTTTAATTTTTTAGGCTTGGACATAACTGCCCATAAATAATGATGTATGATATATCAGAGTAGTTGTCAGCTCCTGCACAGGCCTTCTACTGAACTAAAATGATGGATGACACAAAGTAATGAAGATAAAACAACTGCAGAGGGAGTCTGTGTCTAAACTGCAGAATCCAGAGACTCAGTCCAGATCCTGGAATGATTTTTGGGTGGCAAAGCCTTCTGCCTTTGTATCACAAGTGCAGATTCAGGTGGGGAGGAAATCCATCTCTGCTTCCACGGGAGTGAAGCCTGTGGGACTGCGGAACAGGACCTCAGCTGACCCACAGAAATAACCTGTCGTGCAGGTGCAGTGTAACCTCCTTAGGTTAGAAAATACTTGCGCATGTGTCACATGTCTTGCGTGCTGGTTGTTCTATTTATGCACGGCATTTGTACATAAACACAGGACCACATTTGTAAATGATTGCAAGCTGAAAATAAAGGCAAAAGAGGTGGGTAAGCCTCAGGTTCCTGCAGATGAACAGCTCGAGTGTAATCGTAACTAACAGGCCAGAATTAAGCGAAATGTGTGCAATTTAGTCGACAGATGGCATCCCTGGCAACAGGGAGGCTGGAGTAAAATGATCTCTAAGGTCCTTTCCAGCCTAGGCCATTCTATGATTCTATGATTCTATGATTTATTACCTTCGTCAGCCTCAACCTCAGTAACTGTTGTGCATTCATGTCTTGGGGAAAGAATGGCTCTTGGCTGATAAGAAAGACAGATACTAGAAGAAGGACGAATTTATTCCAGTATGCAAGTGTTTATGCTCTAAGAGAACCTATACAAGAAAAACATCTTCTGAAATCTCATCGGGCCTTTGGAACAGATATGGATATGGTGCAGGACATTTGCTTATGGTAATACAAAATGTTAGATCTATCAGCTCATACTGGGAGATCACTGGATTGAAAGTAGTCCATTGGAGAAGGACTTGGTGACGTTGGTGGATGACGAGCTGGACATGAGTCAGCAATGGGTGCTTGGAGCCCAGAAAGCCAATTGTATCCTGGGCTGTTTCTGGAGAAGTGTGGCCAGCAGCTCAAGGGAGGTGATTCTGCTGCTCTACTCTGCTCTGCTCTGGTAAGACCTCACCTGCAGCTCTGTGTCCAGCTCTGGGATCCCCTGCACAAGAAAGACACGGACCTGTTTAAATGTGTCCAGAGGAGGGCCACAAAAAAAGCTGAAGGGCTGGAACATCTCTGCCATAAAGAAAGGCTGCGAGTATTAGGGCTGTTTAGCCTTGAGAAGAGAAAACTCCAGGGACTCCTTACTGTGTCTTTTAAATATGGGCACTTTTTAATAGGTCTTGTAATGACAGGACAAGGGGTAATAGTTTTAAACTAAAAGAGGGTAGATTCAGACTAGCTATAACACAAAATTTTTTACGATGAGGGTGGTGAAACACTGGCACAGGTTGCCCAGAGAGGTGGTGGAAGACCTATTCCTGGAAACATTGAAGGTCTGGTTGGATAGGGCTCTGAGCAACCATGATCTGATTGGAGATGTCCCTGCTCTCTGCAGGTCACCTTTAAAATTCCCTTCCAATGCAAAATATTCTATGGTTCTTTGACAGTCTGCCTTGAATGTTGAGGCTTACCCCCAGCAGTATCTTTAAAATTTCTGCTTTAATTCTCAAGACAAACTTTTAGGTATATTCTAACGAGTTAATTTATGTAAGATTTTAATTGTTTTGTATTGGCTTGGGCAATAGTACCCGAGATAGCTTATTCACTACCTTTGCCAGTAAACCTCCATTAATTGAGTAACCTACAAAATTCTTTCCATGCCTTTTTTTGTTGCTTAACAAAGGGAAAGGAAACAGCAATCTGGTGAAAAAGTGGGAATTTGAAGTAAGTCATTCATTGGCCTTTCTCTCATTTACTTCAGTAGCAAAGGAAGAGATAAATTAAATATAACTTCTTACGGTCTCGGCTTTCTGCAGCTTACTATCACTATTACTTATTTAATACTAACCGTAATTTAGCAACAGAAATCTCATGCATGAGAATCGTGGAAAGATAAATACCTTCTTCTGTTTGCAAGTTGCATTTTCAAATTCTGGAAAGCATTTGTTACTACTTCACTTTATATTCCAAATCTTCTTGAGGGAAAGCATGCCTAGCTGTAATCCTATCCTCGATTTAGCAAGGGCTAAATTTGTTGAAATTTTGATCAAAATACCTTTGGCTCAACATTTTCCCACAAGTTGGGGTGTAATTTAAATGAACAGTTTGCCTTAAAAAGGGTATTCAAGTAATCTTTGGTCAAGGATAGCATGGCAAAATAGCTGCCCCACAATGAAAGCATGACCTTGCCACAGTCAGTTTGATTTATAGCCTGAGGTTCCTGCCCAAGCTTACAGATTCTTAAGGCTGTGGAGGCTCAGCAAGCTTCTCATCCTCCAGAGAACATGCAGGTGCTGGTTCATAGTTAATCTCTTTCTTATTCCTACATTGTTTTCATCTATACAGTACAAAACATTGTGTAATATTTAATTAGAGTATCATTAATACAGTGGGGTTTGGATGCTAAGGCTTTTTTGTAATTGACTTGGTGTCTAGTGACCTTTAACTGTTCTTTTTTTTAGTCCTGAGTTGAATCTTATTACCAATAGACAGGAAGACATGGAGAGGAAACCATTAGAGAAAACTGAAGAAAGGCTTAAAAAGAGATTAAAAACATGCACATGAATATAACAGTTCTTAAAACACCCACTGGAAAACAGGTGAGACATTTTGTTTACTGCTATTAATACTGTTGCTATTGCAGCGAGGCTCAAGAGCCACTGAAAACTATTGAGGGTTATGAGAAGCCATGGTAAGCATTTTTTCTTTAAAGGCAATCCCACTTGATTTATTCTAAAGAATGAATTAAGTGGAGTGTGCTTGCTGAGTGCTACGCAATTTGGCCTTTTGATTATGTGCTTGGAAAGTAGTGCTTTAAAAACAGGTCAGGTAATGCTGAGTTTGGCCTTTTTTCCTTGCATGGAACGTGTCTGATTCTCAAATAGCACACTGAAAAAACGAGCTAATCATATTGTTTGACCCAAACTGTGTGCATCTCTGATGCATTTTGTTTACCGTATAAAGATACGATTACAATTCCCTCTCCATCTGTACGTTTTCCATGGTAGGGAGGAGCTTTCATTTAGCAATTAGAGCTGGGGCGTTTGCATTTCATTCAGCTCTGTGACTGTTACTGGATCATTAATAGATTGTTTCCACGTCAGGCACGTATCTGGATTGCAAAGGGTATCTACGTCTTCTTTAAAATGCTAAGAAATGCAAAACTGGACTGAGCCACATTAGAATTCTGTATATCTCACTTCAGAAATCAGCTTGTCATTGACTTCAGAGAAATTTTGAAGTATACAGACTAGGTTTTCTCACAGTCTTTAGAAGATTAGGAAACAGAAATTCCTAGCTTTTTCCACTAGGATTTCAGAAAAATCTAACAGACAGCATCAATTAGCTACTTAAAGTTGGATGGTAAATGTAGCCAAGGCTTAAAGTAAGGTTTAAATTTTTGTCTGGCAAGTTGCAGAAACTGCAGGATGGCTTACTGAGAAGTAGTAATTTTATCTGTTGTAACTAGAAGAGCTTCAATTTTCTCGCCAGAAGAACCCACATACTTTCAGGGTGCATTACTACGGTTCAAGAATCCTCTTGCCTAAAGTGTATAAATTTTGCAAATCACAACTTCAGGGAAGAATAAAAACAGCCAGCCTTCAGGAGTGGAGCTAGAACAACAAAGTCCTTAAAGTAATGCATGTTGCATATAGTGACATTTCTGATGACATCTGTTCTAAAATCCCCAAAGAATTTACCAACTCCTACAAAAAATAAAAGAATGAGATTTGCATATATCCCCCTCTGAGTTTCATTTATCTCCCTCATGAAAGATACTGGCTCTTAATTTTTGCCTGCAACATGAACATTTTGTAGTTTTTAATACATTACTGTTTTAATTTATTGGTTTTAGAATATTCCTCTACACTGCTCTCAGTCTAAAGAATGTGGAGGGACACATTTATACTCAGTAGACAGGTGTGCTTATATACTAATATTTACTCATAATCTTAATATGATTTATATAAGAATGATAATCTTATATATTCCAGGTCAATCACAGTAGAATGACAGAAAATGGCATACAAGTCTTATATGTGTAATAGATCACACACAAGAGTCACACCAATGCCATGTGAAAAGCTTGTCTAAAGAGCCTCCCTGTCATCCAAAAATAGCTTAACACATCAGCCAAATCCTCAATACATGATTAGAGAACCGTATTTCATTTCACATGAGGTTTAGAAATATATTTGGGGAACAAAACTTGACTGAAAATCTTTCACAGCTCTTGATGTAAGTAGGGCAACTTTAATAAAATGATACAGTGCACATGAGGCCCTGTGCCAAAATCTTGACTGGAAAAAGCTGAAAATGTCAACTTCTTCCTCTTCATCAGAGAGCTGTAATTTCAAAGCCACAATACTAGCTTTTAAACCAGGGAGCCCATTTCTCCCAACCTTGTCTGAATTTGACTATTAGACTAACAAAAGTTTAAAAGGTAGAAGAGGAGATATTCAGCTCATGGGCAGCACAGTGTTTAAAAATAGCTGTAGCTCAGGGAATTTTGTGGTGATAAGAGAGAGGAAGAATAAAATCTGACCCCACATCCAGAAAACAAATAGGAATATTATCATTTGCTTAGTTGAAATGCAAGACCAGCTAGATCTCCAAGACCCTTTCATTTGAAATAACAACTACAAAAGTGCTGGTATCTTGGTTTGATGTATGGGTCACATTCAAATTTGCCTTCATGATCTCTCAGGTGCCTTCCAGCCTATGCCATTCTATGATTCTGTGATTCTATGTTAGAAAAGCATTAAAGATATATCTTCCCCATCCCTTAGCAAATGCTCTGAGGTCATCAGATCTTGAATGGAAACCCTCTTGGAATAAAAACACATCCTATCTCATCATAAATCACTAGAACAGAGATCACAAGAGCTAGCACTGTATCAACATTTTAGATGTGGTCCAGCAGCAATGATCAAGCGCTTTGTTTGTTGGTGTCAAGTCTGTTCCAAGAAAAGGGCTATTGGAGCAGGTTGAAATGTTTCTTTCTGTTGTCTTCCTGGTCACTCCATGTTCCCCAGACTGTTTATACCAACATCCAAGAGAGCTGAAATACTGTAAATACCAACATCCAAGAGAGCTGAAATACTGTAACTAAGCTACCATGTTCCTTCAGTCCCAATCTCTTAATTGAACTTAGAAAGAGAAAATCAATTATCTTCAAATGCTGAAAATCATCTGTGTCATAAAATTTAAGGCAACTGCAATTGATGACAACATTTCTCCACCCCGTCCGTCCTCATTAAGGCAACCGGAGGGTTAGCACAGCTGTAGTCTTCGTGGCTTTTGTTTGCAGCTGGGTAGCTTGGGTGGCATAACCCCATTTCAGAAGCTATTGAAAATATGAAAGTTTTCAGAACAGATCAAAGGATTGGCACAAACTTCCTAAATGTGTTCCTCTGAAGACAGATTCCTAGACTGTTCCTAATCATCACACGACCCCACATAGGATTATATGAAACCACCTTGTTTACAGTCCATATGGTGTTATGCTTAATAAGATGATGAGAAGCAGACTATGAAACCATTATCTACTTCTAGTATAATCTAATTAAGGGCAAAGGTTTGTGTGCAGTATCTGCAAACCTAGCTGTAAACTCATAATGTACTTTAGTCCGTGACTGAATTAGTCAAATCATCTCTGCTGTTGGGAAATTTTATTCTTACATACTCAGAAAATGTGGATCAAAGAAGCTAAAACTCTTCTTGTTTAATAACTGGAATTAGCGCAAGTAACAGTTAACAGCGCTTAGCTGTGTACCTTGACACTCCTTACTGTTCCAACAATTCTAGATTAGATTATCCTAGAGTAAATGGATTTTCTGTTTGATGGCTTTGAATGTTTATTTTTTCTTTTCTTTTATTGTGCATAAGATACATTCTCTTTTTCTTTTTTTCCCGTGGTTCTTAAACCTAGAATAGAAAATCTTAATCAGTTCATATAATCATCATGGATTTTTTTATAAGTGTTGCGGGAGCTGCATACAGGGAACTGGATTCAGGAACTCAGGATAGAGATAAAAAACAGGATGTCAGATGGAGTCCTCCCTGGACACTGGCCATTGCAGAAAAAGAGGACAGAAACTCGTGTAATCACTCAATTTATACTAAACATGACGTAGATGGAATGGAACACCCTTGCTGGTCACCTGTCCTGTCTGTTACACACTGGAGGTGCTACCTTTTACTTCCTTGTGACCCCTCTCACTACCCGGCACCCCCAGTGTGGCACACAGGAGCCAGCAGTGGCCTGGGTCACTGCATCCCAGTCTCAGGCAGTGACTGCAAACATCAGGTGTTATCACTGCTGGTAGCACACACTGTCTGCAGAAACACGCTGCGAACTTCAGACAGTGCAGCCTCTAACAAGGGACTAAACTGGAAAGTAAAAATCACTAAAAAGAATTGGGGTTTTTAGCTAAAACCAGGACAGTAATTTAACAGCTTTAGACCATGGCAACATTATAACGTTTTTAACATACTCATTCACCTTAGCTTCATACAGAACATATGTGACACATCAGATCATTTATTTCTGTAGGAATGCATATACTAAGTTGTCTTTTATGCAGAAAAATGCAAAACCAGTCTAAGACTCTTCTGGAGTCCAGAGAAAAACCACTTCCCCGTTGTAGAAGTATTTTGTCCTCTGAAGACAAAAGATTTTAGCACTAAGTATCAGTTTGGGGCACTCATCACAATTTTAATTGTGGCTTGACTAGCTGTCCTGCTATCTAGTCTAAGCATCTAGAGGCGATGCCAGACCTGTCCCAGTGTGATATGTTTGAACTATTGCATCTTAAAATTTGAGTTGAATGTTACAGAAGGCGCTACAGCTGGAACAGTCCAATCCAACAAGACAAACCTCACAAGAAATTGGACAAGTGCAACAGTAACCCAAACCGAGCTGGCTCTGGAGCCCCACAACCCAGCACAGCATGCTGCCTCTCCTGTCCGGAGTGACCACTGGAATAGAGGAAGCCCAAGCCCTGTGACAAATTAAACTAACGGACATCTATCTGTGGTGTTTTGATGAAGGTGTTCCATAAAGTAAGGGAAGAGTATAAGCATAAGCCTATGTAACCAAGGGTTAGAAGGGTGTTGGTGGTTGATGACGATCTGTTGGGTACTGGAGGTCCCAAGCATGATGCAAGTGATACGGAATATGAGGTGGAGATTGTACTGGGCCTGGCTAGGATGGAATTAACTTTCTTTACAGCAGTTTGTAAGGGACCTTGGCTAGAGCACGGCCTGACAGTGTGTTCAGCTGGTCCAGGTGAAGTGCCTCAGAAAGGCTTACAGTCTATTCTGTGCTCTAATGGTGTTTGCTGGGCTGCCCAGCAAGGCTTTCAGAGGTATGGGCACCTCCAGGAGGTCAGAGCTCCTGTCTCTGGATTTTTCAGGTCATTTTCTCTCTTACCTCTCAAGATGTATATCACACAATCTGATTTTCTAGAGACTCCTGGACTTGTTGTTTTCTGTGCTTGAACATGCCTCTGTCACAGAACAGATGGGCACTGAAAGACGAGATTTTTGGGGAAAAAACAAGTAAGTCTGGGAATGAAATGCAGCCTGTGATAAATTTATGAAATTGTTCCAGTGGTTTAATTAGTTTTCTTACTAAGGAAAAAAAAAAGGAAGAAAAAATGGATGTAAGCACAGATAGGCAAGTACAGATACAACTAACTCCTGTTTGAAGCCCCCTGCAATGTCAAAAGTGCTCTTGGAAGACCCACAAGAGGGACTTGAGTGTACACGGAACCAGAACTAGAGAGCTTTGTCCTCACTTGGAGAGAAGAACATCACTGATCTAGAGAAAACCCTCTCTTGGGGCTCTGTTGTTGTGGCTTAGCTTTCAGAGTTTACAATTTCACAGCACAGAACAAAATAAAAGCCTTATAATGCATGGTGTGCATACCTTGCGTAAGCAGGGAGACCTGACAAGCCACACATTTCTCTGAGATTATTAGCACACTGTGGGCAGTGTGATAATATGAAAGGCCAAAGGTCAAAAGCAGACCCATTTTAATCACCCAGAAAGTGTCCTAATTAACCTGTATTTCCTGACTTGTCTTATACTACTGTGAAGCAGAATGGGCTTCAGGCAAACACAGGTGAACATTTGCTTGTCATTAAGAGTCCTGCACCTTACTGGTCCAATTACCAGTGAGCAAGCACTCATTTATTACCACATTCCCCACATAAATCACAGATTAGATTATAAACATAATTTACCACACAAATAGTTCACGTTCTTACAGATAAGGTTATCTATAGTTGGGTTTCTGTTCTCCTTCCTTTACAAACATGAAGTATCCCAAAGTAGTCTCTTGTGCTAGACGTAAAATCTCTTTGTTACAGCTTCACATTGGAGAAAAAACATGAAACTCCATAGTCAACAGACCATATGACTGGAAATGAGTCATATGAGCACTACAGTATACATCTTTGAATAATTAATTCAGTATTTAGGTGGAGCATTTGATAAAATATGCCAACGACAATCCACAAACATCCTTCAATGTCCATATTATACCTCACGATATGCTATTACCATTTGGACCTCCAGTGCAGCATCAGCTTGAGGACACAATTCTGTCCTTAATTACAGAAAAAGAATCTCTGCTTTCTTACAAGAATTGAGAGTCACATCAAATAAGTATGTGACAGTACAGTCATATTCATTCCTGTAGACAGCAGTGGAGCTTGACAGAATGCATCAGATTTTTAAATGTAAGAGTCTGAATTTTGTAAGTGATCATATTAAGTTTTCATACTTTGTTGCCTCAATGTATTTACCCCAAACAAATACCTAATTCCTCTGATAACTATGTAACTGTTATAGACATAAATTTACATTTTAGACCCCTTTGAACAACAAGTGTAGAATAATTTTTGATGCCTCGCATTTGAGAAAAATGTTTTACATGTGGTCTAAATACCCATTTTAAAAATGTGTTTAGTCCTGATCAAGAAGTGCAAGGTGACAGATTTCCTTCCACGGAGAGAATGCAACCTTCTCTGATGAGATCTATTAGACAAAGTCAAGAGACTTGAACCGTCAAACCTTATGCTTTGCCCAAAGGAAGCATCTAAGCAAAGTACGATTTTCCCAGGTACACTTAACTGGTAAATGTAGTCCAAAACATGTCTTGTGATAGCAGGATGCACAGGTACATCGTAGAGAATGCACAAACTCCTGTGGCCCAAAACCATCCAGAGCACCTCTTGCTTTTTATGCAAGAACAGGGTAACATAATTGCTAATTAATTTACTGTAGAAATTCTAGATAAAAGCCACCACTTTGCCAGTTTGTTAAATCTGGCAGTCTGATATGTCAAAACAGAAGTTGTCTGTGCCTCCTCTTGCAAGCAGAAAATTATCAATATACTCTGCACATTCTTCATGGCTGCAAATGAATAATATGTTCACATAGTACACTTCTCTCTGTGAAAATTGCTATGCTTACAGCTTAACAGGTTGTTTTTTCTAGTCACTTCTCAGTGATTGCACTTCACTCAGAGCTTAACTCTCATACTCCTCATTTTGATACCACTCGGTGTAGATTATTAAGGCAGTTTTGAGCAGGAAAGAAAAGAAGGAGTTTGATAAGCAAAGAAACCAAGCTAGCAGGAACTGAAGGAATCCCTCCATCTTGAACAATGCAACAGAACAGGTCCTACAGAACATGATTTAAGTGTCAGTGGAGGTCAGGTAAACCTTTGCCCAAGCTGAGCTTGTGTTGGTTACCACTGTGGTGAGCAGTCTGTATGTGACTGACAGGCTGGTGCTAAATGTGTTGCTTAGACCCACACCCTCTTCAAAGAATTAATGTATGCTGGCAGGGTGGTAAATACTTTTTTTCCTCATTTACTTAATTGGATTCTAGTTACTTTAAGATATGAAAGTATTTTTAGAACCTGTCCATTAAGATTTGTCAAGAGACAATAAACCTGTCATTTAAACCAGATGCAGAAACCAAGACAGATCTCATGGATCTATGCAGAAAGAGCAGAAATCAAGAGGGATGATATTCAGGAAATATGCAGTCCACTCGCTTCAGACATTGCAAATCTGGAAGAGTTAAAATTTTAAAGGAACTAACCTCTTGAATATAGGTTGTTTTCTACATTGCAGCCTGAGTGGTTCAGGAACACAAGACTGATGTGTATGGCTTTGAACTTCACTATTTTATGCTCCTTCCAAATTTTCTCCCCCTCCCAGACTAAAGTAGGATAGTTTTTGCTCATTTTGGAGATGATTGGTAGGAGTGATACCATTAATTACACGATTATCTATGAAGAAGCAAGTTTCCCTCTGTCTTCTCCTTCCCAGAGGAAGCAGGTGCCTCTAACAGCTCAAGCAAGAGCATGCATGACTTTCCATCTCTAGATTACACAGGCACTGGGGACCTCGCATTGGTAATGGCAAGCAACGGCCTGCAAGACCTTACCTGCTCTAGCTGGTGGAAAATGATTGCTCCTTGTGGGTAAATTTCTGCATCCCAGAAGCTAGCAGTTCAGTGGAGCAGTCCACTGCCGGGGACAAAACGTGGCAGTGTATCTGCACCACACTGGACATCCACTGACTCTTCATCCCATTCAGTGCTGCATGCTGCTAGGATTTCCAAGATGGAGGTTTTCCTCTTCTGTCTGTCTGTGCCATTGAAGTGATTCCCAGTTCTGAAACAGCAAGGGTTCTTCTGATCGCTCCCGAGAAGAACATCAGAACACAATCTGAAACCATCTCCTGCACCTGGACTTGGGTGGACAATGGTTATCTGGGCCACATCAACACTGTTGGACTGCACTATTTCAAATCTCAATGCAGCCACCGTCTCCCTTCCTCCCTAGCAGGTTGTGTGCCTCACAAACTGTCCTGGTAAAGTGGCTGTGATGTGTTTGGGTCTGGCTGGGTGTTGGTAAGGGAAGGGGACTATAGGGATGACTCTTTGGAGAAACTTCCAGAGCCTTCCCTAGCCCAGGAAACCAGCTGGACCCACCCTTGGCTAAGGCCAGGCCAAAATCAGCTCCTCTGTGAATCAATGTATTCAAGAGGTGAAGCCTGTTGGAGGAGCTCCCCTTTCCCCCATTTTTTGCATTGAGGAGTCTGCTTTTGTTTTGGAGAGGAGAAGGAGGTGAGAGAAAAGCAAACACAGGGTCAAGCGCATTCCCCAGAGTCTCGTGGTGGTTGCGGACCAAGGAGATCAGTGGTGATGAAGGTGTCCAGGATGCGGCCCGTGGAGAACCCCAGGCCAAGGGGGAGAGAGACCACGGGAGCAACAGACACATCCAAGGAGAACTGCAACACCAAGGAGGACCTGGCACCAGAGCAGGGAGGCTGCATCCCACGGGTGGGTGCCCCGCTGGTGGAATTAACTTACGACGAAGAGGAGGAGGTGGAGGAGGAGGACTGCCTCCCCTGAAAGGGACAGTATGAGTGACAGGGGAAGGCTGAAAGGAGACCGAGGAACATGTACAGACCATGCTCTCCATCCCTGACCCCTGAGCCCGTGGAGGGGAGGTGGCAGCTGGGAAGGAGGGAGGGGTGGGGGAAATGGTTGTGAAGAACTGGTTGTATTTGTTTATTTCTCTGTCCTGCTGTAATCTAGTTGGTTTGTTCGTGCTGCTGGTGGTGTATTAAATCTATGTTTCTTTTCTCCCCAAGTCTGCTCTGTTCCTTTTGCATGTGACTGTAAGTGACGAGTGAGACCCTCCCCATCCTCATCTCAGTCCTTGGGCCTTTCTTGAGGCTGGCTGTGAGCAAGTGTAGCTTTTGTTCTGGCTCAAACCACAACAGTGACCTCTCTTTCCCAAGGTGTACGCCTGACATAATGAAATACCTGCCCTGAGGCATTCAGGAAACCTGGAAACCCTTGCAAACTGCAGGGACACAAGGAAGACACCAGGAGATACTTTGCACCCAAATTTTTGCAAACTTGCCATTTTTGAGCTGTCTACTAAAAACAAGAAAGAATCATCCAGACAAGGGAATTACAGAGATTTTCACCAAAGTCCATGGAACAGTGCTAGTCTTCTGAAACACCAGAACTGTTCATGAATACTTCCTCCTCCAACCGAATTACTTATTCTGGGAACCACATGGTAAAGCATGAAAGAGTTTTGACAGTTTATTCATCAGTTTTACTAACAGAACAAAATAATGTTTCACAAAAAGACAACAGTCATTTCTCCTGGAATCTGTTTTTCTTCACTGACTCTCTCAGGTTAAACAAATCCGCTTTATTCCCATCTAGTAGCTACCAGATACCTGAAATTCTGTCAGAACAGTTACAAGTCCAAATATTAAGACACACTGTTCACTATTTAGAAAAGAAAAAAAAAAGGGTGTTAGATTTCTGACAGGATTTTAGAAATGCAATAACCAGTAAAACCACATTACAGAGAGGCATAAACTAGAGACAATGCACAGCACATAGCTCAAGGAATGAATAAAACCTCACTCACACAAGTGTGTTTAGAGCTGTGAAATTCAAAAAAGATACAATACGTGTATTTCTCACTCAAGCTGTGGCATTGATGTGCTAATGAGAATTACCAGACCTTGATGACAACATCAGCCCTTATTAAGAAAAAGAAAGAAAGTTTGCAGTTGTTTGTTGAGGATTTGACTCTTGACAAATGATTTCCAGCAAAACGTGATTTAGGGGAAAGGAAGCCCTGATTTCAGAAGACATTCAAAATGCTTTCATTTCACTTAGAACTTGTTTTTCAGAGCTTATAAAAACTAAGATTCAAAGTGTATGAAGTACAAGGCAGGCAAGGACTGGATTGCTCAGAGAAAGAAGGACCTAATTTTTCAGATCAGTTACTACATAAGGAAGGTGAGGCTTCTGGGTGTGGATCTGCAGACACTTGGTGCTTCCTGACTGTGATCGTGGCATCCCTGAGAATTTGGTCAGTCTCTCTCACAGACATTTTGTTTCATGCTGCTGGACTTCAGGGGGGTTAATGCCACAGCACAGCTAGCTCTGTAACACAGATGGAAGGAGAAGATGAACTGTTATTCCTGAAAAATGGTAAACTGTGATCCGCTCAGCCGCAGGCAGTGAAGATCCACGTTTAGTCTCAGAGCCCCATGACACGAGCTATTCCAAGGACCTTGTGTACATCCTGAAAGAAAACCAACAGCTAAGCTTTTGAAGTGATGAGTGAGGCACCCACACCCAGGAAAATCACAAACTGCAGTGTTGTCTTCCCCAACTCTTGTAGAATTTACATTATTTTTAAAAGACATCCCTGTTTGTTAATGGAAATTGAAGAAAAGCAGTTTCAGCAATTCCCCCTTGTCCATGCAGTGGCCTCTTGCTGCAGAGAAAACCACTGTCTGCTCTAAGTCTTGGCTGAGATGAATGGTCGTTCCCATGTTAAAGCAGTTCAAGTCTCAGTTGCCATGAATGACACCAACACTAAGGACAGCACTAAGCACCAGTAACGACAGAGAATTGTTGGTGAGACTGTGACATCTCCAGTGAGTAAAACAGGATAATAAACAACTCTTAACTGAAATGAGAAATCGTTCATAGCCTCTCTCTCACCTAGCCCATCAGATGTTCCTTTTTCCTCAGGATAGTTAATATTCCACTTCTTCTTCAACCTGTACAAAAGTTAGTGTCCTACAGAGCAGCTGGCAGATGTTAGTATGCTGTCTCTTCTAACACGCAGCATGACATTTTGGCTTTAGCTAATGGGATTTGGCAACCTGTTGAAAAAAATACTCCTAAAGATTAAGACTTGGATTTATTTTTTTTTACCATTTACTTCCCTGGATTGGAATCTTCAGATGAAATTCTCAAAAAATTGCAATTTTTTCCCCTTTAGACATGAGCAAAGATGCGAATGCACAGTCAGCGAAGCAAAGGTATTTGGTAAAAACCTAGATGAATAGAAGTTCAGAATACCTATTAACTGGGACAACCATTTGGGTGACTTTGGGCTTTGCCCAACTACCTCCAGTGAGGTTATGGGGAAGTCAGAGCCAGACTTGTCCTGTCTGGAGAAGAGCTAATCTCAGGTCTGGTGGTCAAACACCACAACAGGGACCCAGTGAGGCCATGGAGTTTTCAGCCTTGAAAATGTTTGAACACAGTTGCGCAAGGCCCTGACCAATCCAAACCAAATGGTTCTATTCTGGGAGGGGGATCAGGCCAGAGATCTCCAGTGATCCTCTCCAACCTGATCATTTGATCAGTTCTGCCACTTAGAGTCAATTAACTCATGCATCCAAGCTGCAATGGATTATAACTCTGTCATTGCTTTTTTATTATAACATTCAGCTTCAAGCTTGAAACATCATGATCCTTCAATAAAGGGTATAAAAAAATACCCTTTGTAGGAAGAGTCTGTTCCTCCTCCCCTGCTGTCTTGTTACATGGAAAGAATCAGTCCACCAGGCACCACCTTCAGTGGGTCCATAAAATAACAGCAATCTTTTCAAAAAATCTGTGCTCAGGTAAATCCTATGCTGGCAGATTTTGTGAGGGAATTGTAATTTTTTCAAACACCTTCAGCTAATAAGCTGCTAGAACAGAATCAACACTGCTGAATAATTTAGTGCAGTTAAACTATTCTACCACCCACATCTATTATTCTCCCACTTCAGCAACACTGTTCCTCGACCTGAGTAAGCTAAAACTGTCTTCCTACATTTTCTTGTGCAAATAATAAGAGATTTGGGCTGCTTAGTTTTACATGTGCCACTAAAATCATTAATACATTTATTTTGCTGGACTGTGGAGTTAATATCACCAAGCACGCATCTCTGCTAATAAAATGCTGGGACTACACAACAAATGACAAAACCGTGTGCTCCATTAATGTGAATACATAATCTGCTGCCATGGTATTCCAATTCTCCAAAACAACCCAAAGTAGGCCAAGATTTCCATTAGCACTAAAACAACAGCTTCTATCCATCTTTCGTGAGATCATTTTTTGACTGATAGCTAGGAACAGTATAAATCCTGACTCCTCAGAGTTTGTCATATGCCAGGCCTTTGATGTCACCTCTACACCAACTCTCCCTCCTCAGAAGTGTGCTACTCCCTCAAACCAGCCTTCAGGTCACAGCTCTGCCACCCATTGGCTGTGCAGCTTAGGAGAAGAGTTTTCTTCCATTGCTGTCTCTATCCTCAACCTTCCAAGACCAAGAAATGCATTCTTTAACGTGACAGTTTTGGGCCAGGCTGCTAGCAACCAGCAAACCACCTCTCTTCACCAACTTTAGAGGTCTTCTGTAAACATAGCCTATTTTATTCTGCAGGATGCAATCTGGATGGTTTAACCGTATGTTTTGGGTGTGGTTTTGGTGGGACATAGGCATTCCCACTGCTTCTGGTATGACCTCCCAAGGGAATCTCTCTGCTTCTGACCTTCATTTAGATTCTTTCAACTCAGTAATAGTCTTTGACAAATGTAATGCGAAATTTTCATTATGTAGTTAATGGCTTCTGAGGAAAAGGAAGTCAGGCTTCACTATAAATTAATACTTCACAACTGGAAATCAAAGCCTTCTTTGGAAAAATTAGTTAATCTACAACTTTTCTGAGCCTGTCTGACTTCTTGTTTTCAAAATCATTTGAGAGTTTTGCAGTCAAATACTTCATTTTCTCTTGATGCTTTGAAGAATGAAGCAACATGCATGCAGAAAATACCACTGGCATGCAAATCAAAAGTCATTGAATAAACTGAGATTGCTCCTGGTTTTAGTCAAGTCTCACACTCTCTGTCAATGCTGACAGATGCTGCAGTATCAGTTATACTCTCCAAGTCGTTCTGACAGCAAGAGACAGCCAAACAAAATACCAGAGGAGGAGCTGCAGAACTCTTCCCAACCTTCTGCCTCCTTTCCTGTTGAAAATGAGACGGGCAGCCCACAAAGGAAAAGCTGCTGTCAAACAGGGTTTGTAACGACACTGTAATTACTTTAGATTGTGCAATTAAAAATTAAGAAAACTCACATCCTTTGACAGAATTACTTTTTTGATCTCTGCAAAACAACAATTAATATTTCCACAAACTTCTGGGTGGAGAAGATGGCATTTAGTATCTATTTAGGAAGTTTTCCTATGGACAGCAAGGTTATCGTACAGCATCAGGATCAGCTCTAAGCACAGCAAATTTTTGCACAGCAGTGTAAGATCCTATGGACTCTAAATTTTGCTCAGACTCTGATTAAGTCTCTGCTGATGTCCTGAGGAAAATTGCCCTGGGCAGTCCCTAGACATATTGTGTTTCATCTAGAGCGTCTCTGTGCTGATGAAAGGGCTTTGAGATGGTGAGAACCCAGTCTCTTTCCTGTAGGTGAGGGAAGACTCCAAGAGACATGCAGATAGCTTCCCCAGAAGGCAGAGTGGCAAATAGATGCTTATTGATTTTCTTAAACGGCTTCTTCATCAGTCCACAACAAGTCCAAAGACGGGTTACGTGTTCAGGGACGGTCAATTCCAGAAGCACATCTGATAGGTCACCGAGGTTTACTGTTTCTTTTCCACCACTAACAGAAGCTTGGCATTTTGCTGACATCAGCAAAGGATTTTCAATGAGAAGTTTTCTCGTGTGTTTCCCAGATGGGAGCACAGTGGCCATGCCATAAAGCATAGGGATTTACAAAAGAACACCTGTTTCACATGAAAGAAGCCTTATATGTATACATAAATGAGGGGAGAGTCTGTACTAATTTCACCAATGGTTGCAATAGGCTCTGCTGGAAATACGTTGTCTGAGAAGGTAAAAAAAGATGGAAATCTACTTTTATTTCTAGGTGCTTTACTGTATATTTGCTTAAAACGTGTTTGCTTCAAAAGAGTTCCTTCAATTAATGGAAAAAACCAATTTTCCGTACCACTCTTTTTCATCTGGCTATAGTACACAACTTCTGGCAATTATCTCCTAGTACATTATCTTGTGCTGGAGATCAAGTACATTGCCTTGGAACAAAAGGTGGTTTCTATTAATCAGTTTTTTAGTTCTTTCTAATGTTCTACGCTGCTGACATTAACAGAAATATTATTGCCCAGTAATGAGGTATTGCCACATTTCACTGCACTGTGACATTACTACTGTTGTTGATTCACCTAGTGCCCTAATCATCACCATCTTTCTCTGTAGACAGCAATTTCACATAAAAAGATTTAATTCTTCTTTGACGTTAAAATATACTCCCACTTTTCCTAGTCCACACTGGAAGATCCTAATTTAGTCAGCCAGTTTTTCTTTAGTATGCCTCTCTGCAATGAAGTCGGGCTTTGTGAATGAAGATCTGCCGTACCACTACCTTGCAGCTCGGATGGCTGCTCACACCCACCACAGAAAGAGCAGAGGGAATCTTTCTTTTCTCCGCTGCAGCAGTACCACACATAACATAAGAACATAGAGCAATGGAAAACTGTGAACTCAGTTTCTTAGCAGCAGCTCATAGCCTTCATCTAACATCGCCTGGTTTTGGCAAAGTCTTTATAACGAGATCTCAGTTCTGACCTGATGGAGAGATTGTGTCCTCCCAGATTTGAGAGGAATATTATGGGGACAGGGATGCAGCACAGGGCAGGGGGCGGGTTTACCTTGCCCTCTCTCCAGAGCAAGGGCAGAGGCAGAAATGGCTGGGACAGGCAGAACAAGTGCTCAGCCCTCGGGTTGCTCAACAGAAGAGACACCACTGGAGGGAACATTTAAACCGATCCTCTTCATCTCAGCCATGATGTTCCCAAGTGCCAGTTACACCATAGCCTGAAAAGTAAGCTTCTGACCAAGACCAGGCACGTTGTCTGCAAGACATGCCCGAGCTACCTCTAAACTTGCTAATTGAAATACCCATGGCAACACAGATGCAGCAGGAAGACTGCAGCAGAGGTGAATATTCCACGTGCAAACCAAGATGCTCGCCTGGATTTGCTTTTTCACAGTTAGACTCTTACAAAAAGGTGGCTCAGGTGGTTTAGACTCTTCTGGCCATGCCTGCATGAGTTATAGCCACATCGTGACTGTAACGTAATCCTCTATCCACGTATTTTCTGTATTTGTTGTAGTGACACTTACACAGCTGATTGCAAAGAGCACCAATTAAAGATTCTTGCAGCTGCATACATTACTCAGAGGACGAATGCTCACTGAGAAGTCTCACACACAGTGGATCTTTGACTGGACACAGTTCAATATTGTGTGAAGGGCACAAAGCAGCTCGTGAAAGAGAAATTAGTATTTCCTCGTAATTTCGGAGGTGCCTCACAAGCATGAAAAACAGAACAGAGATAGATGTGAAAGGTCAAGAAAAAATTCCAAACTCTTCACTTTTCAAGCAAAACCTGACAGGTTCTGAAAATGTAAAAGCAATTTACTCAGGTCCTGGAAGCTTGCATTTTGTTCACAGACAAGGAAATGAGCAAATTATTTTAAATTTTGTATTTCTTCTATGTTTAGTCTTCTCCAGGGACCTCACACAGTGTTAACAAAGTCTTTTTCTCTTCTGCAGATAACACCAGAAGTTTGTGCTGACTAAATGAAGAGACATCACCTTAGATAAAATCTGCATGCATGAAAGAAAAAAATTTTCTCATTTACATTAAATTACCCGCAAAAAGCCCAACATTATAACTCAGTGTAGGGCTCCTGCATTTTCAGTGTATCAAAATTAATGATACACTTCAGAGCAATTTAGCATGAGCCAGTGACTTTTCTCCTTCACAGGTACATTTAAGCATTCAGATGCAGTTGAGAATTACATTATTAAACGTGCTGTAGAGGGTACTAAAAATGGACTGCTGCTGAAAGTTTGTTTGTTTTGCATAGCAATTCCTTTTCTGACTCTTGCTAATGTTTGTTGCTATTACTTCAGTCTAAATCATGGCTGAGTGAAAGGGGGGAAGGGGAAAGAAAGAGGGAAGAAAAATGAGTCATGCTTTTCACCAGCAGAGAACAGGGACTGTCACAGAATTCTGGTTCTTCCTCAGATCATTGCTCTGAGGTGGTACCACTACTTGCAAGAGGCTGCAAAAGCCCACAGTGCTACCACCTGCTCTGCCTGTGCTGATGCACCAGAAACCCGGCCATCACGTTGCCTTGGAGAGATGGTCAGAGCATGCGCGAAGTGTTGGTGTGAGAAGGTTCCCCCACTCTGTGACAGCAGCCCTTCCCTCACCCCACCTCCCCATCGGTGGCAAAAGCAGCAAACTCACTGTCCCGCAGGCTTCCCGCCCTCGAGCATCACCTCCTTCACGCCCATGTTTGCAGACATTGCCCACGTCTGCTTTGCAAGTGTGCCAGGCTGTACTTCATGAGGTACAGTACCTGTGAGGTCAGTCCATACTTAAAGGCTACAGGAGAGAAAGAGAGATTGAATTACTGTTTAAAAACCAAAACAATCCCAAATCAGGTGAAACTCAAATCGACACATATATAGAGGGTTTCAAAGTCATCATCGCATCACTGTACTCTTGATCGCCGACCTGGAACTGCATTTTTTCCTGTGGTGACATACTGTTAGGTACCTTTTAGCCTGTTTGTCAACCAGACTTTGCCTTCACCCAGGCCCACACTGTGGTGAGGAACAGGCTGCCGGACAGCTGCCGAAAGTCAGTCATGCACCACTTGCCCTGGGAAGACCTCTGTGCTGCAATAAGTGCGCTGCAGCACGTGTCTGCGCTGCAACAACGTGCCATGTCACCCCTCGATGCGGGGCAGTCTGGGAGGTATCAGTGTGCCCAAATTTTAGGAAATGGGGGCAAAATAAGAGGCATTTCCACAGATTAATACTCCAGAAGTATCAATAAACCTGAAAACCACTTGAAATTTATTGTGATATAACTGCGTAGAAAAATACTAGTGATTTAAAAGCTCTATACTCCACTGCTCCTCACAGCTCTCCTTCTGAGGTGCAGGATAAGACACACTTCTCCACCACATTCTCAGTGAGCAGGCCTTCAACTAAATATATAGAAATGAGTGTGCACAAATGGACAGCTGTCTGAAGGAGAACAAGGCAATGCAGAATATATTTGGTTTGGCATTGTATAAAAGCAAAACAATCTGCACGGAAAAGAACTGCATCACAGGAGCTGACATTTAAAGAGCATTGAGGCCACATAAACATTTTTATGGTCTATGAAGTGATCTGCCACATGCAAAAATGGTACCTTCACTGTTTCAGAAAGTCCAGTGGTGAGAAAGATGGAAAAATGAAGAGATAGTGTGGACACCTTTCCAGGCCTGGGTTTCCCATTGCTGGTACACAATGCTGTCCATTTTCTCACCTTTGCAGACGTACTGCTTTCTGAAATGGACTGGGAAAGAACATCGTCCCCTTCAGCCTGGAAGGACTGTCTCCTTCCTTCCTTTGCTCAGAACAGACTCTGGCTTCTTACACTGGCCAGAGTGCACTAAAACAGCAGCTTCTCCTGAAAAATAGTTTTCCTTTTCTCTTGAGCTTCCTGGAGTTCTTCCTTCCTACTAAAAATAACACCCAAGCACAATTTTTGATATTCTCGAAGGCACTTTTTATTCTCACTCTTTCTCAGGAGAGAGAACTCTCAGACATGAAATACCAAATAAATCACAAAAATAGAGCAATGTGATCAGATGCGGTAGGCTAGATTCTCAGGAAACAAAAATTGATAAAACTCTGCTGAAGTCCTTGGAATCAAGCCAACTTAATTTAAGCAAAAGATGAAGGACCTGGGCTATAGGCCAAATGCACTGTTACTTTTAATCTTGCATTTGAAGTGGTGGATTGAAATATTCAGTGCTGAGAAAAATTGCATATGTTTAAAAGATGTCAAATTTCTTTGCACCACTTGCGTTCCCTTCATCTAACATTTCCCTTGCTATCACATACCCCCTTTCTCTCAAATACCCACATGACTCTTAAAGAAGGACTTCTCTCAAAGCTTCTCAGTGACATTGATCAGTGAAACACGGTTGGAGGTGCTTTTGAAGAAGCTACCAGAGAAAGCATATACTCCTCAAGCCTGTCTCCTAGATATTGCTTTGTGAAAATAAGACATGTCCAGACCTGAGCATTGACAAGAACTCTCATCCTTGTGATTATGTGCCTTCAGATACAGGATTTCTGGTTGCCCCTATTAAGATTCCTCATCTGCACTTGTTGGAGCTGTGTTGTCCACCAGACTACCATGTGTGATGGACTGACTGTGTATCACATTCTCCACACAAAAATACTACTTCTGTATTTCCTAAAAAAAACCCAACAAAAACATGGAGAGCTTTCCAGCCTGTTTTCTTCTTAGTTTTATCCAGCTAGAAGATAAATCCTAGACCTAGGTTAACACTTTGTAGACCATCAATAAATACAGAAAATGAGCTCTAAAAGACAGCTTATGGAAAACTGTAGTGCAACAACGAAATTTAAAATATAGGTAGACTTCAGAATGCATTTGGTGCAGTACCTGTCAGAAGGTCATAGCCCTGGAGTTTTCAAGACATCATGTTCAGGGCAATCAACTCCAGTCTCTGTCACTGGATGTTGAAAACACCAGGATGCCACATGAAGGTCAAATTTGGCGCAGCTACCCATTCAAGACAGATTGGTATAGGTCTTTCACAACTCTATAGCTGAAACTCTGACAGTGTCAGAGTTAACATCTCATCAGCACTTGCACGCAATGCATAGCACACAGGATGTCTCTGTAACAAAAGTCCAATGGATTGTTCTTAGACTGAGCATTATTAGTCCTTCTCCAGCTACTGTGGACCCACAGGAAAGGACATGAATTGTCCTGCTGATAGATATTTTCACCTTTCAGTGGATTAGACAGATTACAGGAGTCATGTCCTGCATATCCGTGTGGGACATTTGAGAAAGACAGGTGAAGTGAAAACACCGTAGAGAGATCAGGGTGAAGAAGAAATTTGCTCCTATACTGATGCAGATCCCTAAACTTTGCCTGTGCATTTAAATGTTCCCTTCTGCTGATACCTAGGTCCATCAAAAAAAGAAGAAAAAAGCAGTCATTCTAACAGGATCATACTAACAAGGCAGTATGGAGCACCTTACACATATGCCAGCCACTACCACCTGTGCAAGGAATGTGCTCCAGACAGTCTGGTTTTAGAGTTTGCTTTTAATTATCTAGTAATTTATTTTGTGATGTAGCAGGCTGTGTTCTGTTCAACAGCTGATTTTTGCTCTGTGAGAATTTGAGTTTACAATGAAAGATCTTCAAGGTCAATAAAGGGGTAAATATGTTAAAATGGTTTAGAAAGTGAGTTTAAATATAAAACGGACGAATAAACAACACATTTCCCACAGCTTTGTCTTAGTAGTGTGTAGACGCACTTTCTGCCCTGACACTTGCAGGCTGACAGCATCTGTGCCTTATTTTCCTCTGCAAGTAGCAAGAGGGGAGGTTGGAATTAGTATTTGTTTAGCTCTTTTTTAAAGGTAGCTTTATATAGTACACACACAGGCATGCACAAATTAAAATCTATAAAAACCTCATTTTTTTGTCTTTTCCAATGTAAATCCTGAATGTGTTTCAGATTATTTAACGTCAGGAAACTGGGATATGGGCATGGCAGTGCTCTATTTGTAAGCGGCAAAGAGAGGCAGCTTGAACAGTAGGCAAAACAAAGAAGTTTTCGAGATGGACTTTACTCTTGCACCAGCCTGATAAGTATCAGATTGCACTGTCAAACAATTTAGCATCTTGTTTGCTAACACTTTTACTAAAAGTTGCTCATTTATCTCTTCTGTGTTGCTTTATCAGGCTAATCTTTTGGGATAGCAAGGGCAGCTGGCTTCCTCCTCAGCGATACTGCTCACGTGTCTGGCTGTGAATGGGCTTTTCTGGCTTTATAAAATCTATCCCAGTTTTAACCTTAATGGTGAAAGCACGCTGCCTGTCAGTGCAAGCTGGACCCTGCTCCTTACTCTGCTGGGGAACTTTCCGGACATGATACAGCAAGGGATCTTATGTGTAAAGAGTACACCTCCTCAAAGCCACATTCAGCAAGTTCATTAGTGCCATTTCCAGCTTAATCCCACCTGCTGCATGGTCATTTTGGTTGCTTGCTTTGTGTTTGACTTTCCTATCTGACATGATTCATGCCTAGATTCTGACGTTCTGGCTCTGGCTGACCAGCCCTCAACTTCGTGCATGGGTCTGTGCCATTCCTTGCCATAGCGTGAGCAAAGATTTCACATGATAGTTCTTACTGGTCAAGGACATTCTCCTTTCACCCTCCTTTCACTGCTCTGAGTAATGCCATGCAACGGCTCACTTGAACAACCTCAGTTTGAACAACACTAAAATGATGTTCTACTTCCAGGAAAATTTCCATGAGGGTCAAAAGAATTGTTTGTGATTCCTTACTCTCCTCTACACAAGAGCAACAAAGAGGTTAACATAGTTTAATTTATTTTGCTTCCTTCAACTGCCTTGGCCTGGCAAAAACATGAAATACTGCTGAAGACCAGAAAGAAGAAGCTGAAAGCAACAAAAACTTCGAACTACACTTATAGCTCACTGTTCAAACATATTTACCTCATATACTACCACACTACCTGCCCTAGCCAGCCAGATGGGTTCCTACAGAAAAAAGGGCTGTGTATGGCTCTCTAACCACATCTGCATCCATGTGCGGTTTGACAGAAGAGCTGAAAGGGGATTAGCTGCTAGCAGGTGGCTGTGCAGGAGTGCGGAAATACACAGTCCCTGACAAAAGGACGCTGACCACAGGAAGAACACAGTAAAGCAAGATCCAGGTGGTGAGAAAACGTTATAAACCTTCTCAACTGCACACCAACATTTTGCCAATATTTGCATCACCCTCCATAGCTATCTACATCCATCAGCTTGGGGAGAAATCCTCAGGAAAGCAAGCTCCATTAATTCTGTCATTTATTGAACTATTCACATGTTTGTGGGATGCTGCCTACACCTGTCCTAGACTGCAGGCTCCTGGGGACAAGTCTCCACTTTGTTTTTCTTGCACAGCAATAAGCACTGTAAAAAAAACTCTGGTTAATGGGAGATCTGTCATGCAACCCAAACAACCCTTGTTTTTTTTCTGATACGGTGAAATCAAGCTCCTCACTGCTGTTATAAGGGAAATTTTGGCAGGCTTCAAATGAAGTAACAGTGTCACAGAACATAACCTGCTCCTGTGGCTGCTAAAGCACAGAGTAACTACAGAAGTTAGAGCTGTGGTTCAGAAGGGTGGTTTTCCTTTTAGGCTTGTGTACCTTTCCAGGCAGTGAAATGACCACTAAAAGCTGCAGACACAGATATAAATGCAATGTGTAGCCAACAGATTAACTTGTGCCTGAACCGTCTCTGGTGTGCCGTGCTAGTTAAAGTGCTGAAAAGCATCCTGTAAATTGATGCATGTACAGTATGTGGTCCCTTAACTGGCTGTTAGGGTTAGAAGAATACTGATTAAGAAACAGGAAAATGATTTGTTACTACCACAAGCAGCTTCAAGCTTCAGGCAGCTTCAGTGTAGATTCTAACTATTCATCTGTTTACGGTCTTTTAAAGCAAACTTCCACAAGAAGGGGCTAGAAAGAAAACAAACAAAAAAACAAAACCCCAAAACATCGTGCAAAGCAGCTTTGTGACAACACTGACAAACTGCTTGGCATTTCCCATTGCTGAGGTTAAGTGCTGGGGCATGTCAGAGCAGACCAAGAAACATTATGAGGAGGCAGTATTTCTTCAGACTGCCTTGTTTTTCTAATTTTACGAACCAGCCAGAGAGTATCAGAGGACAAAATGCTACTTCAGATGACTGCGTAGCCATGAGACACTGAATCGGAAAGAGAAACCTCCCGTGACTGCATCCAGGGAGAATAATTCGGAACTGCAGGCAGAATTCCCCATTGCCTTGCCACTTGTGTTGGTGTACTGGTGCTGCTACACACAATGCAGTGCAAATGACAACCTCTTATACATGCTTTGTGCAAATTAAGACCAAACTGAAAAGGCACTGGTCATTTAGACCTGCTTCTCGAAGTATGTTACACACCTATTTCCAGTGCAACATAGGGTGTACTGGTGTCAACAGAAACAAAGGAGTATGATGATGTACGCCTACATCAATTGGACACCTTGGTCAGATCCTTTAGTGTGTTCTATCTCTGTCATCCTTTCAGTTGTGTAAATCTATTCTCACAATAATTAAAATCAGATCTCTGCTTTGCGCTCTCCAGGTTGCACCACATAACATTTTGCACATTTTTATCCAGACTGTTTAAGGCACAGATCAGGAGAGCTATGAAAATGCAGTCTGTGGTCAAGTAATCAGAGCAACGCTAACAAGAAACTTGTCACTCATCAGAGGAGAAAAATGCAGTCTGATTTTTCCAGCCCTTATTGTAAGAAGTAGTTGCTGTTCTAGCATTTAATGCAAAAACTGTTGTCTTTTCTGGCGGCTAATCCCTGGCAGATGGAGACACAAGTTTGCGGCTTAGTGCATTAGTGATTCTTCATTGTGTTTGTTGCATGGTAATAACAAATGCAGAGCAAATGCATTACACATCAACAGGAGAGACCCAATGAATAACAGAATAATCAGATAATGCCTCGAACACACAATTTTCTTTCACTATATGTACAAACATTCCTGTTTGGGTTTCTGCCCCAGAATTTCCCCCAGTGACCACAGCAAGTCTTTGTTACTGCCTTGCTCTCATCAGGTCAGACATTTTCCTGAATACTGCAGAGCATTATAGCTACCAGTCCTCTCGCTTTCTGGAAGAAGCAGGTCCAGGGATGAGCAGGTTTGAAAGTTATTAACATTCCATTCCTCTTTACAGATAATTAACCAGCTTGTGCACCTGAAGAAACCCTATTGTATTATGAAATCAGGCCAAAGTTCTTCTTTCATGGTTTGAGAATGTTGTTTATTTTCCTAGCTGCATGTTCCAGAGCAGAAAAACTGGGCTTCTTTAGCTTCATAACTTGCTCCCCCAGCAAAGGGAATCTCTGAAAACCAGGCATGTGTGTTGGTGACATCCATGGGTAACTAGCACCCAGCCCTGCAGGAGCAGGGAAAGAAATATTCCAGGTCTGCAGGGAAATCGCAGGGTGATCCACAACTAGGTTTGCTCTTGCCTTTGGCATAGTGTACAGAAAAAGGACTAATAATTAAGAGTTAAATTAAGTCTGAGTTACATGCCACCACATGTTCCCTGCAGTTCCACAAATTCATCTTTAAGTGATGTTTTTCTTGAGATTACTCAAGATCTGTGAGTCTAAGCGGATCATGCAAGAGAATTAGTAAACCTTCAGATAAAAATCTTTAAAAATAAACCCTGAACACACTGCTGCTGAATGACCTTATGAAATCAGGAGGAGCATAAAAATCTTTGTGTTATTGCTAGGAAATACCCTGAGTTTCATGAGAGAGTAAATAACAGAATAGGTTTGAAGGTGGTTCCTCTTCCACTGATTGCAGATGCTTTCACTGGTCACAGGCAGACAGCCCAAGGCATGAACAACTCTGCTGACCCTGTGAAACCTCAGTCACCTTCATGGAGACTCACTGTGCTTTAAGGAAACCCACCTCATATCCGAAGCATGAAAAAGTGTATTTTGGAAAGAGGCAGCAGCTCCCTTCACAACTCAGCCTTCCTGCCAGGGGCTGAATCAGCAGCTCAGCTTCGCGCTGTGATTCAGGCCAATAGTTTTTGGCTTCCTGTCACCTGCTATTGATGGTATCACCATGTCAGGTTTTGCTGGTGGGGAGTCACTAGTACCCTTCACTTGGATAGTCTGAGTCTTGTTGTAATAAATTCCGCCATACCTTTGGATGCCCAGGGCATTTTTCAAAAAATCTCATTCCGTAAGAGGAAGCATGACCAGGTAAGTTGTCCCATGCTGGGCAGTGATTCCTGGGAGAAGCAGAAGTAAATACAGCTGCAAATCCACGTGCTCCCTTCCCTTGAGCTCTGACAGAGCTGTGTGGTGAGAAAAATTTTTGAAGTTCGTGGTTCTCTGCCTAGATGATCAGGGGAGCCTATCAGCAGGAGTACACAGACCTGGGAAACAAGACTGCCAACCCCTGGCTCCTCTCTGTCTTAGACTCTCATTGCACGCTGCTGGAAGCTGATGGGCTTACTTACAACAAAGTAAAAGGAGGATCACACCAAAGTGAGTCCGAACTTGGGCTAAACTGACAAGCCATGATTCCGCAGGGATAATGCCAGCTGAGGACCAGCTCACCTTTCCTGTCTCTGCTCATGCTGCCAAAACAGCACACCCTCCAGGGACCACGGCACCAGCTCAGCGGTGCAGCATCAGCACACTCGCAGCTGGGCATCGGCTGCCCTCCTGCTGGGCGTGCCGACCTGTGACACTGAGCAAGGGCTCTGGAGCCCTCTGCATTGTGCAATGCTTCCTTCTTGCAGGGATGTGCATAAAAATAGGGTGAGGTTTTGTTTTATTTCAAGGTCTATGTACCTATGTGCATATGTATGTATGTATGTAGAAATGTAGGTATGGATGGGTCTGTCTATCTATCTATCGGTCTATCGATCTATCTAACGATCTATCTATCCATCTATCTATCTAACTTTTTTCTTCTTTTTCTATGTCAGTAGCACTACAGGGGCTTTTACATTCTCCCAAGCAAGTAGATATTTTTAGCCAAATTTCCTATTCCTATACTGATGCTGCGATTATTCTCTACAAAAAATGGGCGTGGACTGAGTCCTGCTCTCATGGGTAGTGGGGCAGATGCTGCTGTGGCAGTGGTGCCCCTGCTTGCCTCTTCCATTCCCAGCCCCGCCTGCTCTTACTGTGGTTCTCATCTTTGGACTGGCACTGTTTCCTTCTCTCCTGCCCTCCTTACACACAAGCACTCCTGTGTCAGCACCAGGCTGCGTGATTTAGATGTTTTCTGGAAAGATGCAAGAGGACAAAACACCTATCCTCAAGTTCTGGCTGGAGATGATGGAGAGTACCAGAGTGATCTTCGAGCCTGGTGACTTTGCCTGTGCTAGCAGAGTAGGTCTAGCAACAGGGAAGAACCTTGGACTTATGGCACAGGGCTACATACTTCCTAAAACCATAATCTGGCTAGTCTTCTAGAGTGGCCATGGACACCTCGATTTTGACAATTCTGCTTAAGCACAGGACAAGTTTTATATCTCCGCTGCTGCCATTCTCCAGAACATGCCACAGAGCTATTCAGTTTGCTTTTGTCCAGTCTTATTGTTAGGTCCTAACAATGTAGTTGGGGTGTTACGTTAGGTCTGGAGAGGGAAAAGGGCAAGCCAAGAGGGAAAAGGAAGGGACGGTACAAGTGCAGCTCAGAAAGTCACGAACGCCTCAGGCAGGATTTATACTTACTGTGCCAGAGTGTTTTGTAACGTGGTCCTGCGTGGTCTTTTTGCTCATCAATGGCATGTTGTCTTGATGCTGATTTCCACCATGGTTTTACCTTCACTCACGAGGTTACCATGGAAACTTCTATGCTTGAGAAACTGGAAAGACCCAGCTGTAGGACTGGAGAATACATAAATCAGTAAGCAAGGAAGTAAGTCAGAACAAAGCAAGGGATTCAGATACATACATTTTCATCAAAGCTGCACCTGAATGTGTTCCAGAGGGCAAGAAAGGTACCTTATCTCAGCAGAAGCCACGAGTTACAGAGCCAGGACACAGGCTAGTGAAGATGCTGAACTAAAATCTAGAGAAGATATGATCTTGCATAAAAATGTTTGAATATCAACATCATCCTAGAACGTGATAAATTCCCAGCTTTTCTCGACTTGTCCAAGGCAATACTTTTGGCTTCTCTAGCCTCGAGACTACAATTAAATTCCCTCCTTTCCCAGTAATATCAACTAGTTTTGACCACCATTGCATACGGGAATAACTTTCTCATATATACTCCTTCTTCCCACGCTGTTCTTGTCTCCCCTTCTTCCTTATTTACTTCACGTAGTACAATAAATCAGAATTTGATTTGCTGTCTTGACCTAATATGCCCACTTAGGGATGCACTACGTGGTGGTACTTTCTTAATTTTCTAAGAGTGAGAAATGCACTGCATACGAAGGGGATTCTGCCCCTGTCAAACATCACAACTGTCAGATACCAGCAGCAGCACAGAGTAGCTCATACTCCGTGGATCACAGACAAAAGACTGGGAACGAAGTCTTGCAAAAATGAACTTAATTGCTTCCCTCCCTCAGTTGTTTACCACTGCACCTAACACTAAAAAAATTTAGTGTCTGCATTTAATAAATATTGTGAAATACTTTACATGGGCATCTTTATTAACTCACTGGTGCTTCTGAAAGGAATTAAGACACATAATGAATTAAGCTACTTGCTTAGGCAAAAAGCTTCTTTTCTTTTCTCTCTGCATGCCTGACTGTCAGTTACAGTGTGGATGGCAGCTTTTCTGCTGGCTGGGAGTTGCACGTTCACAGTATCAGCTGTACTGAGTAAACCTTGGGAGTAAAGCTGAGGATTGCACTTCTTTCCTGAGAACTCGAACCGACCTACTAAGTGCTCAAACCACTTCTTAGTGACCTTGGGGAGGGTAGAACTGCAGGCTAATACTCCCTATTAGAAACGTGCTTTTTGTCAAGCGTAAGGCACCATCCTACCTTAATTTGGGTGATGCCTCAGGACACTGGTTGTTGAAATCATGCTATTTGCCATTACTCTTAATAGGACACAGCAGACACAGCCTGTGCTTAGAAAAACAGAAAGCAATTATTTCTATTGCTAAATAGGCCCTTTGATCACTTTATTGCCTAACTAGTTGTATTATTATCAACTGTCCTTAATCCTGTCCTGTGTTGAGGTCTTATTTTCCACTACTGTCCTTCTGAAAAGAGAATCTCTGTCTTTGCAAAATTTTTTTTCCTGCTCTGTTTGTGGTGTCAAGGTTTCATGGCAGTACTGGAGTTTTCATTAGTTGGATATTTGCACAGTAAAGCTCCTGTCTGACTTCATGCATGAGGGAGTGAGAAGCGGGAATTTCTGTAGAAGACAAAAAAGAAAATGATACTTAGTAATATGAGAAAGGCAGCTGACAGGGATTGACATTATTGGGAAAGTCAATTTGCAGCAAATCACTGTGCCTGAAGAGATACGAGAGCAGGGCTCCTTCATACATCTTTCCCATTTAATATATGGCCTTTCATTCCCTCCTTCTTCCTAGGGATGACTCAAATTCATAATTAATCTTAGCCTTTTTTTCTGAAATTCGGGAAGTTTCTATGCTGCCCTCCTGTTTCCCCTTGTCAAAACAGATGGTTCGGATTTTGATACGAATCAAAATAGGTTTGTCAAACTGCCTGTACCTTGCCAACCAGCTAGGAAGCTACTCTCCCAGATCAGTTAGAAAAAGGAATCTTTTGGAAAAGGGGCATTTAATACCTTTGCCTTGGTGCTGTACATCAATATACAGTAACTCCAGAGCACAAGGATTTGCCTTTTTCTCTCAGGGTAATGATACCTACAAAAACTTACTATGAGATAGAGAGTCCTTATTACCATGCTGACTATCAACAACTGCTAGCTATATTTAAAAGGTGTCAGGAAAAAAACACTTTAGACAGTTCAAGTTGATCAACATTTGGCTAATTTTCTATTCCAAGTTCACATGTTTTCTGGGACATTCCTGTTACCTGTACAGAAACAGATATATGCAATGCCTCTATGCCATGGCAAGGATGCTTAGAGAATTTTGACAGAGGTTGACATGAAAGGAATTTTATGTTCATCAGATGCAGAGCTGGAGCACAATGGGGACCTGGGGATCTTGAGCAGGTCTGCAGGGAACCCTTCCTTCAGTATAAATCTACATGCCCTGAGGCTGGTTTAATTTGCACCAAAGGTTAGAGGTAGGCTGGAGCCACTTTAGATGCACAATATCAGCTTCTAATGATCAAAAAAGATTTCTTGCCAAGTAGACTGGAAGGGAGATTGACTAGAAATGGAAAAGGGCCACTGTGTAGGTAAAGGATACTGCATAATCTCTTTCATTTGTTCTGACAAAGAAAGCTTATGAGTACTGTAAAAGTACAAATACTGCTGAATATGTAGGTAACGCTAAAGACACTTGTGAAAGGAGTGGTGATAAATACAGAGAACAGCAGTAGTTCTGCAGGAATAAAGCACCACTTTGAGGAACGTTTTCAAGAAAAAAACAGGTCCTACAAGAAGAACCACTGTGCCCTGGAGCTGCTAATTGCAAGGTTTTCCATCTAAATATACTTTCTCCCACAGCTGCCAAGAGGTGAGAAACATCTTTCATTTTGTTTCAGCCTCCTTGACATTTTCTGGCACTGTCCTTGTGTTATCTTTATCAGTTTAAACCACTTCAGCTGTAGAATTGGTATTTACATGCAGGAATTTACAAGCAGACTACTGTCTGCTTATAACAGTATTGGAGTAGCTTAACATTCATTTTAGATTTGGTGGTAATAAGCACTTGTCTTACTATGTGGTTGCTTTGATAGCTCTTGAAATGGTGCACGCCTGCCTGTTTTTCAATCTTGGAGTTGACCATGACAGATATGCACTGTTTACATCATGTTATGCTTTGTTAAAAAGGTTTCAGTGGGAAGCAACAAGACCAGCTTTCCTTCTGACTTATCCTGAACACTCCACTCTTAGCAACACGTGAAAACCTCTGGAGCTGCAAAACAGAGGTGTTCCAGCAGAGCTGAGAACTCAATACACAGGTATAGATGGGAAGATATCTAAGAACAGTGAGAATGCAGAGTTACTTTCTTGGTATGTAGTACTGAGAAGCATAAAACAATACATGAAAGCTCTTTGGGATCCAAAGCAAGGAAATGGAAAAGCACTCATGCTATAGGTTAAATAACGTACAGACATTGTGTTGTAAAACAGAGGCACAGCCACCACATTCATATTTTTACCTTTGAACTTCTGCATCTGAAAGCTGCCTACTGATCAAAATCAGTAAGAGTGTTAAAAGGCATGTCATCACTCGGATAAATAATTCTTCATTGAACATTGCTGCTATTTTAGGCAGAAATTTCACTGTATGGGCACCGAACACTTCTGCTCATTCTAGAGGGTAGAAATCACAAATTTTAATAACAACCTTTAACTATCAGGCCAAAATATCTAATGAGATTTTATTTCAGACCCTAACAACACCTTGGATTTTAAGTAAGGTGATACCCTCCTAAATCCTTCTCAGTAAAACAAGAATTGTTTACTCTCATAACTAAGCCCTTCTCTATCTTGCTGCCTCAACACCTAAATCCACCAGGCTGCAACACTGCTGTTAAGAGTTGACTACATCTGCATAGTCACTTCTCTTTATTCTAAATTCTGCAATAAAGGGATGAATGTGGAATAGAAGTGCAATCTCAACTATACCGTTAATAGCCTCCTGCTGCTAGCGGTGATCCAGCATTGCAGATGATGCCTAGCAGCACTTGATTCTTAATATGTATGGTTCTACTGTCAAGTTTAAAAGGTCATAGGGTTACACTAAAGTGAATCAAAGAAACCCTATGCCACAAGAGGAGAGTCACAACCTATATTTGGAGGATTGAGGTCCTGAATCCCTGAGGAAGCAGCACCTGTCCCCCTCAAGGAATCCATAAATCCACTTTCTTTTATGATGGGAATTGTGAAGACTAGAAGGACTTGTACATGTGCAACTCAGAACATAAATCAAAACACCATTCGTTATCAAAAGGTCGATACGTTTTAGAATAGCTGCTACAGGCATCACTTTTCTACAGAATCTTACTTGAATATTACTTCCCATAAGGTTTCCCTGTAAAAATAAAAATTAAACCTCAAATCAACTTAGTAGGGTGTAAAGCTGTTTGAATTCCAACTTCAATTACTTCCCCTCACCTCTTCCACAGGTCCAACTAAATGCAAAAGTTGTTCAGGTTGCTGCCACCTCAAGATTTATATCTTGTTCTTTTTGTGAAAGGACTTTCCCACTCACCATCTAGTGTGCCTGGGCGGGCTTTTAAACAAACTAGATCCTAAATAATGGACTGCTGAAGGAGTATCCTGGATTGTAAGCATTATATCAAATTATCAGGTCAGAAGTATCACATTCAGTGACAGACAGCTTCCAGTTACAGAGACCGTCATCTCCACTGCCTTGGAATTTCCTCAGTGACTTTCCTCAATGATTTATATTTAATCAATACAAAGAAAAATAATAGCAGAAAAGCTTGCAGCGAAATTAGGCAGCCTAGCAATTTGCAGAAGTCTATTGATATTGTGGTGACAGCCTCTGTACGGGACTGGCATAACGAACTGCTGAGGGGCAAAATCTCTGGGAAGGCACAGCCATGACATTGTAATTCACACTGAAGATCGATTACAGTGCATCCACATTGTTTTATTGGGACATTTGGCTTCTGGCTTACATGAATAAAAAGAGAAAATATTAAGGTTTTTTTTGAAAAAATCTCTGTAAAACGAATGAGGGAAGCATGACTTAATTCTGCTTTTGACCTACCTTCACGTTCTTCTCCCATTTTTGTTTTGTTGTTTTGTTTTGGGGTGTTTTCTCCCCTACTCCCTAACTAAACCTGCCTGTACTCACAATAATGGACTAAATTCAATCTCAGCCTGTGGGCGTCGTCAGAGAAGAGAGGACTGAAAATAAAGTGACAAGTGTTTTCCAAGTACACTTGAGATTCCACACCAGGGATTATCTTATTAAGTGCCTGTTCACAGGGAGGTTTACTCATCTGCTTGTTTGTTTTTCTTCATCAAAATTGTCTAAGAGCTTTGGATTACTTGTCTTTATAGTGCGACACAAAGCTGAGCAGAAGGCATTTATAACTGAAATTTTGAATATGTATTTAAATAATATATTTTAAAAATATTTTAAATTGAATGTTTTTTTCAGGGCTAATGCCAGTTAAGGTTCATGCAGGTAGTGAAAGGGATGTCTCAATGTCATTATCAATCACAGAATACCTCGTCTTTCTTGTTTAGGTCAGACTTTAGCCATTTTTTTTCAATGGGCATCAGTTTCCACTCATTCCCACAAGTCTTTAATCAGAAAAACACTCACTCTTAAAGCAACATTCTCTTTCTCTTTCTCCTCTTCCTCTTCCTCTTCCTCTTCCTCTTCCTCTTCCTCTTCCTCTTCCTCTTCCTTTCTTTCTCTATCTGCTGCAGGAGAAGAAGATTTTTTCCCCACTGGCAACCATGCCTTTAGGCCTGTGGGACTCATCAACTTCTGAGAAGTCCAAGAGGCTTGTATTTTTGCAGCAGCTGTAAATTCATTCTTATTTGGAGAAGTGTTATCGGTCCCATCCTGTCTCCTTTTCTCTGCTCTTTCTTTTCTGCTGTCCTTCCTTCCTTCCTTCCTTCCTTCCTTTTTCCCTTCTCCTCTCCTTTCTTTCCTTCCCTCTCTCCCTCCTTTGCCCTCTCTTTATCTGTCTCCAGCTTTCCTTTTATTGTCTTTCTCTTTTCTGCAGGCCTGCAGGCTTGTCTTTATCCGATATTACAAGGCAATCTGTGCGTAAATGTTGCCGCTAACTTGTTATTTCTTATTTTCACTCCTCCTAACAAAATGTGAATTCTTCATAAGACATTACAGTCTGCTTCAGGGAGCAAGAAAAGACAAATACAGTTCTCTGGGGAGAGGTGGGCAATGTGTCGTGCCCCAGTGCAGACATCTGCAGCTGCCCATCTCTGGGGTGCAGCTGGAGAGCGCTCACACCGCAGGTTGCTGCAGTCTGTCCCCAGCCCCTCTCCCACCTGCAATACACCCATGGACTCTCCTCTGTCCCTTGGGAAGGTGTCCCTCAGGAAATCCTGCCCCAGCAGTCTGCAGAGACACCAAGCATCATCCCAGCTTTCCCGTGCCATGGTTGTTGTTTGGGTGGGCTTGGGGCAAAGGAGCCATGAAGCCACCTGCATCCCTCCTGCCTGCTCTGACATAGGGATAGAGCCACTGCCTTGTGCTGCAAAATCCACCATCTAACCTCAGCAGCCCCTTTTTAATTACCTTTTCCCCCCCCTACATCTCTTTTTTAATGTGCAGTTCCCAGATTCCTTCGCAGTCAGCTATCCCCTTTATTCCTTCTGGAAAGCAATATATATAGCGCAAGGCTATAAATAAGACTAGCAATGTCATGGTAACCATGGCAACCGGCAGGCTTCAAACACGGATGTGTGCGAGATTTATAGGAGGCTGCCCTCGACTTTACAGCCAGATGATCTGTCCTTTTTAAAATTACACTGCTAGGAATTTTGATTTCTCACATGGCACAAAAATTCTTTTTAGTTAGATACTAAACAAGGAGCTGGAGGGTTTTCCTTTTTCTTAACATAAATGGGTGTTGAAAAGAATGTCTGCAAGCAGAAGCCTTCTTTGGACACTGATTGCAATGATACTTTGAAACTTTTTCATTTCAGATGAAGGGAGCAGCCATTCTTGTTCACCATCCATTGTAACTGCTCTATTTCATCTCTTGGGAGGGATAAGTCACGTGAAGCAGAGGAGGCTTTCAGATGCTTTTGCAGACCTCCTTCTGTGGCAAAGCAGTGATGCCCACGTGGACAGTTTCTTTGGGTAGTGGCTGGACACTGATTTTTGAAGGGAGTAAAAACCGTTCTGCACCTACAGCCCACGCCTGCTGCCACACTGTGCATCCCTGCCTCCCGCAACAGCAAAGCTGTGTCTGAAAGTCCCTCAATATTTGTGCGAACACAGCAGCTCAGCACTGGCTGCACAAACCCACCTGGGAACGAAGGTGGATGCTCAGGTACGTGGTCCCTGCAGCATCCAGCCAGCCAGCCTGGAACCTGTCACTATGGTGGCACAGCAGAGGCATCCCTTGCCACGTGTCCCTGGAAGCTTCCCGCCGTGGTTTATTACTCTGCCCTTGTGGAAACTCTGATGCCAAAACCTTACAGCAATGCCTCAAGAAGGGGTACTACAACATGTTTGGGACCATCGCTGGGGGTGCTTAATTAGTGCAGACATTGATAATTACAGCAGGGCACCTGAAGCTCCTCAATGTCAGGATAGAGATTCATAGGTGAATAAACTGATGGCAAAATCAAGCTGTGAGCAGGAAGCACTGACAAGTTGCATGCCCGGAAAAGCCACACGGGAGAGGTCCCTCTGCACGTGATTCCTCTGTTACAGAAAAGGAGCACAACCACCTCTCTGCTCTGTCGAGGTGTGAGTGAGCTTGTCAAGAACAGAGGAAGAGGGGGGAAAAAAAATCTCAGAGTCTCAGTTTATTCGTACCTGCCATAACCACTGCCACACACCTTGCTGGACCTTGCAGAGCGAGCAGTTGGAGAGAAATCCTGACAAGGTTTGCCTCCTCTTCACTGAACGGAAAGAGAACAAATTGTACATATTTCCAGACAGTGGCTGGACATGGGGAATGTAAAACTGCTTTTTTAACATGAACCTCAGTGAGAAGAAAACTGCACTCTGCCAGCTGAGCTCTTAAAGGTGAATGTGGCTTGGACAAAAATATGAAGTTTTACTGTCCCAAAGATAGTTCAGCTTGAACAGTTTAGAGCCAGATGCTGCAAAATCATGCAGCTCTCCACAGAAGGATTTGCAAGCAGCATCTTGGGAAAAAAAGTTATCCATCATTTCAGCTTTGATGGCAGTCCCTTGGAGATGGATTTGGGGAAGGAAACAGCAACGGGAGGTATATGGATGTTCTGGCACTTTTGCAGGTGGGCTCTGCAGCAAATGGAAAATGCTGAGAAAGGCGGATGCTTCTCAGTCCACATGTTAATGGAAGCGTTTGAACGGTGAACCGAAATTTGGTAGACTTCAGAATTTCCCTTCACAGCAAAGTGACCTGTGTTCTGGAGTCAGTCCTGAGACTCTGCACTATTTTGCTATTATATAATGCCTGCCTTAGTTCAGCATCCCTTGCAAGCTTTTCTGTGATTGGAAATAAATGTGGAACCATTAGAAAAGTGGCTTGAATGTATTTTGTGTGTGCTTATGTGTGTAAAATGTGCAGCAATGTAGGGGAAGCAATATAAGTCAGATTATTTCTTTCCACTCCGTTGAGACTTGCTGAAGGTGTGAGTTTATACAAATGCAATGCAGAATTTTCTTGCTTCTTGTAGCAGCGCACAAGACACGCGTGCTGCCTCCACAAAGCCATTGTATCTGAAACTTCTGCTGCCTTCAGCAGGAAGCAGGTTCATCGACACTCACCTCAAGCTCCTGTGCTCTGTCTGTCAGCAAGGAATGCTCTTTGCATTGACCAAAGTGACACCAGTGAGAGTCACGGTGTGATGCAGGAGGCTTCCTTTATCAGCCTGGTGACCCATAACCGTCACCATAGATTTTCAATGAGAGTGTGTTGGGGTGTTAAAATGGCTGTGCTGCCCTTGATAAACAAGGGCGTAGAAAGGTGGCAAGGACACAGCAGATCAATAAAAGAGCTTTAAAGCTGATCTGTGCAGATAGCGAGCCTTGATTTTGCAAGCAGTCACAGGGTAGCCTTACAGCTATCAGTTTTCCCATTCACGCCAGGAGGGATTTCTGGTGCCAGTGAAGTCTTCTGTCTGCAATGTCAGCCCTGGCATCTGTCACTCAAGAATTTGGAGTCTCTTGGAGGGCTTAGAGTTAACTGTGGAGAAAATATATATTACCTTCTTTCCCAAACAGCTGTTAAACCTATTCCAGATACTGAATTGCCAGGCTCTTGTAAGTTTTTTTTTGCTCCAGCAGCAGTAACACATCTCCAAATTGCTTGTTTATTACCTGTGAGAAAACGCTACTATGCCCTTGAACTTCACAGCACAGACTTGTGTTAGAATAACCACTCTGCCAGAGAGTTGTTATCCTGTGACTCATTTTGAAACCTGTTTCCAGACAAAAGCAGAGTGGTCTTTGATGCTGTGAACAACCTCAGGAGAAAGAGGAGCACAGCCATTTCCAAAACACCTCAAACACCCACTTTCCAGGCTCTTTTCCTTTCCATAAATAACAGATGTAATTTCCTTCTTCTTTTCAAATGTCCTTCCTCATCTGAACACACTAGAAGATGCTGAATTCTGCGGAATGAGATTAAAGAAATTGCCAAGAGCACAAAAAAGATAAGGGAACAGTGGTGGAGGATCTTTTCTTCCACTCCCACAGTTTCTATGGTTCTGGTCAAGCATTGTAATTGTTTGTGACATCTTTTTTTCTCTTCCCACAGACTTAAACTGGAAACTTGGGTTCACCTACAGTTCCCCCAGTTCGTGCTTCATTGTGTGGCCATAAACCATTTACAATACAGATGAACATATTGCCCATTTGAAATTATTTCTGTGTATGTCTACTTTATAGCTGCAGTAGGTTTACAAAGAGCAAACCTTTGGGGGTGAGTAGCTTGCAAAGGTTTTATCTCAAAGCAAGTTTTCTCTCTTACAATTCAGTGTAAACAGTTGACAAAGAGCTGCCATTTCCACAGTTAGGGGCCCAGAGCTTGCTCCACCGTTGGCTTACCTGTTTGTCATTCATGTCAGAGGAACTGTAGGCTGGAAATAAACACAATTTGAAGAGCCACACTTGGTCATCCAACTGTACAAAGAAGGAAAAACATTCCCTTTGATGTTAATGAGCTGCTAGTATAGATCACTGCGGTGTGGGGTTATTATCAAGGGGCAGGCGGCTTGGTCTGATAGATTCGGGACACATACTGTTTGTGCCACCCAACACCTGCCCCTCATCATCTCCAGTCTCATTGTTATTTTGCTAAGACTGATCTTTGGTGTTGTAAGAAATTTCTGACATGGACTCAATTTTGGCATGTGATTCACACACAGCACCTTGTACAGCAGAAGCCAGACTCATCTGGGCAGTGTAGATGTTGAGGAGTTCATATCTGAACTCCAGCAGAAAATACACACTTGATTTTCCAAAGTATTGAGTCACCTATCAGTGGGTGACTTTGCTTCTGCGATTGTATTAAACCTTTATTTGCAGCTGTTGAAGCCAAGATCCATTTGACAATCCATCCTGCACATCTGAAAAAAAATCTGACCCCATCTTTAAGTGGGATGAGTAGTATCTGTTTTCTCTGCTGAAAGCAGCTTCCTCATTTCTGTGAAGGGGAAGACACACAGGAGGTGCTGCAGGACTTTTTGCACCTGCAACAGCTGAAGCAGAACCACTGTGGGTTTTCTGGCCCCCAGGCTGCCAACGGACTACATCTACAGGAGCTTTGTGCTTTCCAAGGGTTGCCTCCAGAAAGGAGTTTCATGCAGTGTTAGTCCCTGCCTGCACTCTGCTGTCCGGAATACTTTATACCATTCCTGCATTACTTTCTGTTTCGGTATTTTGGGGGGACTAGTATGTGCTGAACGCTGCTTTATTGACAATTATATCTATCTGCATAATAAATTGACTGGGTCCAGGATGACAGATGGAAAGGAAAGTGAGAAAAGAACTAAAAAAGGGCATGGAGATTAATAGTTTGGAAGAGGGGAGAAAGCAGATGGTGGATGGAATTCATTAGTTTAGAGTAGCCTCATTCATCCCCTCCTTTTCCCCCAAGCTGCAGCTAACTTTTGCTGCTCATACTTGCATTTCTGCTCCTCCTGACTGGCAACTTCATTTCACATTTTCACATTTCCTACCCTTACAATGCAGCCCTTGGAGCATGCTGACAGTGGCTGTTTGGTCGACCCAGTAGCAAAGAGAAGCCACAGTCAAACTGATTTCCACGGTCAAACTGATTTCCAGCTGTGCAACCACCCAGCAGTATATTCAAGTAGAGATCCAGCCATTGGAAGGCATTACTTACTGGTTTTAGCCATACTGAGATTGTTAATTGGAAAACAGGAATGTATATCCTTTTTTTTTTTTTCCCCCCAAGAGGTTAGTGAGCCACTTGGGTACAAAGCTTGAAAACTCAAGTCCCTCAGAAGTTTAAAAGGAATGAACTGTATTTTAGGAGGGCTCCAACAACAGTCACATAAATGCATTGTTTCTCAAAAAATAATCCAGTTACTGCTGTCCCACATCAAGGACTGTAGGAAGTGGGCAGGACTCCCAGGAGTAGCTGGATGAATCTGGACACCATCTGGGACATGACAGTGTCCTGGAGGGACCACCTGAAAGGAAGGAAAAGGGGCTTCCCAGGTGCACTCACTCCAATTAGAAGAGTAGAATTTGTCAGGGAAGCCGCCCTTCGTCACCTGCAGTGGCCACCTCCCTTTCCCAGCACCGATCACCTTCCTCAATGTGTCTTCTCTTGTGGGTTCATCTCCAGACACAGAGGAATACCTTTTGTAGCTCCTCTGGAAAGGCTCAACCTATGTGTCCCAGGGCTGCGACCCTCTTTTTAGAATCATAGAATTGTTTAGGTTGGAAAAGACCTTTAAGACATCCAGTCCAACTGCTGCCGAGCCAGCCAGGCCAAAGCCCAGAGGGGAAACTGGTTCTAAACCAAACACAGGGAGGACTGAGGCATGCTGAAGTCAATGCTAAGGCAGTAATTAAGTTAACTGAGTTTTGGATCTGGCCCAGAAATGGCTTCTACATCAGCGCAATGATTTTGCAGGTTGCTAATTTGATTAATTAATTTCACTAATTCTACATGTTGTAGAACTGTTGATATTGGGGAAGCAAATGTTTAATTTAAAAGCTAATTAAAGAACACCAGGCTGCAGTCAAAGAATGCAGCAAGATGAAATGGATGTTTGCAGATCACTTAGGTTTTGTAATTTGCAGTGGAAGGAGGCAGGCTTGTTAACCTCAGGAAACAGATGCTGCATGTGAGCAAGGAGAAAGAGGGACAAATAACTTCTGATTGACGTAACTAATGTTAATTCTTTCATACCAAGCCACTGGTCA
>NW_009717087.1:0-29109 GCF_000703405.1 Apaloderma vittatum | reverse complement strand
CTCTTTCCTACACTGAACACTGAGAATATTGACTTTCCACCCTGTTTAAAGGATTTTAGGATTTGTGGCTAAAAATGTCCAGAGTATTTAAAAGTAACTACTGACACCTAGACAAATACTACTAAGCTGGCCGTAAAAGGTTACTTTGTGAGAATACTACACTGAGATTGGATTGCTTTTTCAAAGACTTTGATTAGAACTACTTCAGGAAATTTCATTTGGAGCTCTCATTCGAAGGAGGGTTTAGAGATGCTTCACAGGCGTGTGCACTCGTATTCATTTCTTTCTTTGTAACATGCCCCACGTGTACACTCTCTCTAATCAGCTATAGCAATAAATTGTGCAGGCTACATGGCTTCTTCAGCTCTTAGTATCCATTAAACCAATTATCAGAAGTTGGAAGAATGCTTATGCTGCAGTTTGCAGAATTTATGTTTTCAGGAACCAAGGGTAGGAAAGTGTGTGTTTAACATTCCCCATAAGTATGTCTGTGGTCGCTCATTGAGCGACGCAGAGGAACATGAAGACTTCCTCCACCTGGACCTGCAGCCACCAGTCTTTGGTCATTGAAGAAGGAGCAGGCCCAAGCCTGGATTTCTATGAACCTCACTTTACAGCATTTATGACAGTGACTGCAATGTGCCCAGAGTTTTTAAAAGACTGGCATTGAAAGAGCTTGTTCTGATTAAAAGAATTAAACTGTATTTGCGGTTATAGCTGGAGATCTGTTCTTTCCACTTGCTCCTTCAGAGACTCATACACAGGATGTGTTTCCCCAGGGCAACTCTCAAATCTGATATGGCCATAGAAATTAAGGAGGTAAAATTGATGCGGGAAAGAGGTAAACGGCTGTGTTGCTGCAATGTGCTACATGGCTGGGGTGACTCCTGCTCTGCACATAGACCTCTGGATACTCTTCCATTGATTCATGTGAGGTGTCATTCTAAAAAAGGACTTCCCCCTTTTATTTTGGGCTGGTAAACCGTCTCTTTGCCTTTGTTACGTATTCACACCCATATTACGGGGTCTCTCCTGGAGTTCTTACAACGCTACTGAACCTAACTGAAGATTTGTATCTGGCTTCACTGATGGGTGCACCGAGCCCTGTTCATCCTTGTCTGACAAACCTTGTCTTGGGGTGGATGCATGGAAATTTTAACTACTACACTGCAGTGCCTCCAATGCTCGTGTGACCCTGTCATCACTACCCTGTTCACAGCAGCTGAACCATTTGCTCTGTGGCTCAGGAGAGAGAGAAGTCCAAGTCTGCCCAGCTTCAGGTGACTCATCAAACACAAGCACGAGTAGTATCTGAAGAGTGCTGGTCTTGGACTTCTGCTGTAGCAGAAGCCCAGCAAAGTACAGCCCTTGATGAGGAAATGTTTAGCTGTTGAAAGATGAAGGCACAAATGAAAAATACTGCAAATAAAAGAGGAAGAATGCGGGAAGAACAACAGGGCAGCAATTACAGCTGGACATGTTATGTTCATTGCATTTATTTCTTACTTGCAAATCAGGATTGAAACAGAAGCTTGAAATTTTTGTCTGTTTGGTTTGGTTTCGGTATTTTGCAAACTGATTGCCTAGAAGAAAAAAGATAACTAAAAGGGACAGTTGAAAAACTTCTACAACTCCAAACAAAAGCACAAATATTTCTTGTACAAATGCACTTACTGTAAAAAATAATCTTTTTTTTTTGAACTGGAACACAAATTCAAAAGTCTTTAAGAAGTTCAAAACCTCTTTCAGATATGGAGAGACTGAAACAGTTATTTTTCTGGTAAAGTTTTAATTTTTAGCAGAGTGTACTTTCCCGTTAAAAAAGAAAGTATTTACTTTGAAAACTTGCAACCAGCAAAGCATATCAGTGGTAGACAGAATTGTTGCCTTCTGCAGCAATTGGAATACTTCTTTCCATTCGAAACTTCTCTCATTTTCATCTCCACATTCCTTCTCATGGCACAGGACAGACCCCTTCATCATTCTGCCATGCTTGAACATTGCTGCTGAACAAATATTTTGTTCTCACTAGCATCGCCCAGTTTTGATGTAAGGTTTCAGACTGCATCCTGTACATCTGAAAGCCATAGATGGCATTTAGAGACCCCTACATGTCACCCAAACTCAAAGCTGAACTGGAACATGGCAGGCAGGAGAGGGGACAATTTCTGCTCCGTACTGCAGGGTTAGACAGGACTAGCCAGGGCAAGGTCTGGTCCCCACTGAGTCCCCATTCTGGTAAAGCCATTAAAGCCCAGGGGGTTTTCTTACTCTACTCTCTCAGCAAGAACCTGCTGCAGCCCAGGTTCATGCCATCACAAAGCTGATGACGCATTAAAGTAACTTCTTTCTGCTCTTCCTTCCTTCCTTTTGGTGGGCAGAATTTGCCAGGGTTATGATCCACTAGGATGAGCAGAGCACACTACAGATCTCCTCTGTCACTGCTTTCTTTGACAGCTGTGGCATCCTCCACCACTTTCTGAATAGGAGACAGATGTGGAACCTTTTCCTTGATGGGACAGGCCCTTACGACCCACTAGGCACAGGCTGCGCCAGTCTCTGCACAAGGCACTCTGAGATCAGGTTCGAGTGCTGCTCTCTGGGTACTTGGACTTTAATTGAAAAGTTTGTAGAAAAACTGGAGAGGTCACGTCAAGGACACATCAGATGATAGCGTTCAGGGGCTGCAGAAAATCCATTAAGATGAGATGCTTACAGGAATCTGCCTGATTCACTTATCAAAAAGGAAGCTGATCTATGACATGACTGCTGTGGAAAAGTACCTTCATGAAGAATTATTTCCATGTATTGACCTCGCATTTGACATAGCAGAGAAGTGTATAAAAAGAATCAATTTCTGGAAGTTAATGTCCAGACCAAACGAAAAAAATAGGACACTTTTGAATGGAAATGACAAATAACTAAATTTCAACCTGACGCAGAGCAGGGAAAATTATTTGCCCTCTCAGCAATGCTTCCAACCTAGAAAAACTATTTACCATTCTATGTAGAACAGTGCGGATCAGAACAAACCAGGACCATGAGTTCTGCTTGGAGCCTTTAGGTGTTTTTTTTACTGCTACCAACAAAATACAAGCTGTCTTCAACTGCAGAAACACTTTCACTTTTCCTAGAACAAGTGTACTTTAGAAACAATAACAAAAGCCACACTGCACTAACTGATACTGCTACAGCACTTAGAGAATAAATTATATTGATGAAAAGCTTTGGGAAGGTTTAGTTTTTCCATGCAATTGCTTTTAAGATAAGATCTCTGAAAACCAGCGTTTTAGAACTGTGGAGGATGAAAAAGCTGTGACCCGTCTTCACAAAAAAGGGAAATGACATCAAATAACAGCAATCAATCAGACACACTGCTGCAATAGAATTGGAAAATGATCAGACATACCTTCTAAGGCTGAAGTGCTTATTTGCTAAGATTTTCAGTGCCAAATAAAGCATCCAAACATCCTATCTTCCATTATTAAGAATGGGAAACGGGCATGAGGGGTGGCCTAGAAAGCCTTAGGAGTCTCCCTTTCTTTTCGCTTTAGGGCTAATGGAGGCCATTTATCCTGCCACACGCAGCTGATGCCAAGTTTTCATGCCTTTGCATCTTGGCAGGAGGCAGTAGCTGTGCTGCAGTCCTTTTGTGATTTTTTCCATGAGTCACAGTAGACAGGAGTGTTGGTCATGATTATTGATCAACACTGTACAAAAATAGCAGTCTTCTTACAGAGATTTTGGGGCATTTCTAACGCTGCCTGTAGATCAATACCGAAAAGCTGCCGTTCAGTGTGCTCAGTTATGTTGGTGACATCCAAACAGGAGCCTGACCCCTATTTAGAGAAGAAGCTGTCATTAAGAGCTTTCTTAGCTCTTCAGAAGCCCTTTTATTTGCGATAATTTGTTACAGCTCATAAGCTGGTATTTCTGCAGCTCACATATCATCCTTCCAGGCATAAGGATGGCCATATTAAAAATAGAAGTCTAACAGGTCACGTTTCTACACTTTAGCCTAATGGGATAATTTAATGCGCTGTTAATAGCTATAGATCTCTCCCATCCTCCCTAAAGCCAGATCTAAGAATGTGAGATTTGAGGAAACAGAAGCCTCTGGTCTGGAGCTGTTATTTCTTTTTATAGCTTGCTTCTGCTACTCTGCAGAGTGTAAAATTCAAGATTAGTTTGAGATTAGTTTGGATAAGCATAAGTACATCACAGAGAGATTTTTAATTGCTTCTTTCTGCCTTACAAAGTCCGTTGGTGTTCAGGGAAAAATGTGCAGAGAATTCATGTGTAACATTTGGGTCAAGGCTTGCAAGCCAATACTTTTAAAGAGTGTTCATTGCAGAGCAACTTCCACTTGAAGAATCTTAGAATATTACTTGTGTCAAAATAGTTTCTCTTTATTCAATTTTGGTTAAGGAAAAGCTATCAGTTCCAACTTCTATTGTCACACAACTACATAAACCAGTCCCTTCAGACCTTTCAGAAAGACATCTGTCCCCATTTTACCTCAGTGGGGGAACTTTGCCCTATGTAGGGTCGGCACAAGCCTGTTCCCACCAGACACCAGCTTCTCCAGCTTACTGCTTGGGGCATCACAGGTGACTGTCACACAGCTCATACACTAAAGATACATTTCTGTTGGGATGTACTTGAAGTAAATCATTTATTTAGCTTACAAATATGACAGCTTTCCTCCATCCAAAAGATGCTCAAGGGTGGATTGGCTGAGGCAATCCTTTCCTGAAATGAAGATGGATGTCTGACTGACGTGGTGTGAGAACCACCAGAACAACAAGGACCAACTGCTCTGGTGGTTTGCCTCTTTGTGCACAAGCTGCTGGCATCTTCCTGAACCAGGAGGAACCCGAAAAAGGTGGTGATTTTGCCAGCTGCTGGGATCCAAATTTCTGCTCTAGCAGCTCTGGTGTTGCTCTGCTCTTACCAATACAGGGAGCCAGTGTCTTCTGCCATGGCAGTGTAGGGGCTTTTCAGCATCATCTACTCTGTGTTCCCTCTGGGCTGTCTTGAAAGTCCCTAAAGCTTTGCCATGTGGGAGAAAAACCCTTCATGCGCTGCAGTCAAAAGGCTCCTTCCCTTCTGTGCTGTTAACTGGGAGACCACAACTGCTGGGTATCTGGAATAGGAGCACACATAAATAAATTTTAAAGTGCTTCTAGACTCTCAGGAATGAAAAAAACCACTTAAACTTGCATACGGCTATTCTAGAAAAGGAATCAAGGGTAGACTTCAGATTCCAGATGTTACACTGTGAATATATAAGTATGTACCAAGGCCACTCTCTACGGCATGAGTCATGTCCCAGTAAAACCCCAGATCTCTTGAGACAGGATTCCAAACAGGTTGTGGCATTAGTCAGTACAGCTTGCAGCCCTCAGCCCATGAAGAAGCTTTTCTGGTCCCTCCACCAGAATGATACCAGATTGCTCAGCCAAAGAGACCAACAATTCATTACCCCAGTTTCAGAGTGTCAGGTCAGAAGCCACTATGAGATCTGATGTCTAAATACCAGATTTGTCCAGGGAGCCTTCGCTGAGACCAAACTCTGCTATTAGACTGCAGAATACCCTCTTCTCGTAGAGATTAAAATGTGTGTTACAGGCAGAGGAATTTTTCACTGGTGTTTTAGCTGGCTAAGCGCATCTTGCAGGCAAAGCAAAGCTGATCTTCCAGCTTGATCTGACAGCCATGAAGGGGAGTCTCTCCTCTGACTCCACTGGGATGTGGATGCTGCTTTCTGTCCCCACACCATTCTCTGTGACTTTGATCCTTCAGGGGACAGAGCAGGAGAAGAGAAAAGAACATTCCTTCACCAGGCTAGCATTCACCTTGTTAGCTAGGGCAAGCTCAGCTAAAGGAAAGCAGCCCAGCAAAGTCCTCTGTTGGATGTGGGTGCGTTTTGTTCAGCTGGCACAGTACAAAGATGCATCAATATCAACAGCTACCCCCTCTCCGACACCACAGCATCTGAGCCTACATTGTCAACCATGTGGTACTCATATGGTGCTCCTTAGCGGCACATATGCTTACAGGTGTACATCATTTGCCACAGCTAATCACACTGCCGTTAGGAACTCGGGTTACAAAGCCAGAGGACGATTCTTGGCCAAAAGCCATTCAGTTTAGTATTTTCGTTGTCTCTCTGGCCCAAATTTGGAGTTGCCCTAATGTTTACCGAGGAAACACAGACAGCAGAGCTTTGATTTTAGCACTGAGATATTATGAGGCACTCTGGATCACCACAGGAATATTCACATCTGTGATGGATTCATTTACATTTTACCCCTCTCCTTCCTTAAGTTCTCTTGAGGGAAAACAGAACTGTACTCTTAATTCAAAATGTACATATCATCCCTGCCTTAACTGATAATGCCCTTTTCCCATCTGGCTTCAAGGTCACGCTATTTGTCTAGATATGTGAGAGATTCCCAGCTCAAACAGTGGCTTGTTGTGCTGAATGCTGATCAGACAGATCGTGGTACGGGCATTTTCCTTTCAAAATACTTGGTGATCTGGATACTAGGCAGAAAATGAGAGTTAAGCAGAATGGACAAATGATCACAAAATGAACTGGATAAAGAAATGTGCGGACAAAGCTGACACTTTGTTGCGATTTCAATTTTAGAAAAACAGCTATTTTCTCACTGAAAACATTGATGGTGTGAGTTCAGGTGTCATTTCCCATACTGCAGCTCACTTGTCAGGCATTTCTGTTACTACCTGAGTTTTTAAGTTAAGGATACGTCATTCACCGATTTCAGCAGAATGAGGATGAATGCTTCCTGTCCAAGACTGATTCTTCATGTTTAAGCAGGACCTGTTTGCTTTCCTGTGGGCAAGTGCTTGAGCTGCTCAACAGACACGCTCCTTCCATGGGTACACTTCCACGGTGTTGCACAGAACTGGCTGATGCCATGCAGACACAGTCAGTGACTGACTGATGATAGATTTTATTTTTTCATCACAAATTTGATCATCCTTTTCCCATGGCAACATTCAAATAATAAACCTCAAACACCCAAAGTTCAGTGTGTCTTCCACTGCAATAACAGGGATGCCACATAGTTGTATCCATTAAAATAAGGACACCAGAAATTCATTACACAGCTTCTCTGTCTTATTTCTGAAAATACTTATTTCTAACATATTGTGTGAGAAAGCAAGCGTGTTTGCATTAATAAATCGGTAGCCCAAGACATCTAACTGGTCACTGATCTGTGAATACTTCTTAGCAAAAAAATGGTAAAGGTTAGAAAGGGCATCTGAAAAGTCATAAGCTACTAGTATTTCTGCGTTTTGGTAAATAATGCTAAAACAGTCATAGATAGATCAGGATACAGCTAGCAAGTGTTTGAGCTGTCTTGCTCATGTGCAGAGTGTCAAAGAAGAGTATCAGGAAAATGGATGAAAATTTGAGTATGTTTTATTCTAAAAGCAAAGGAAAGCACACAAAGCATAAACCCCAGTTACAGCTGTATCAATAACAAATAGGGCTTTATAATGATAGGTTTGAGAAGGTTAGCAAATACTGCTGCGAACAATCCGTGAGTGATTTGATTTGTCTTTAGTTTCTGGGCCTTTCTCTGAAGGGTGATTGATGGGAAGGTACCACTAGGGCTGAACTCCTAGGGCAAACCTTTAGCTGCTATAAATCAGTGTAGCTGCCTCTGCTTTATGACAGGTTCTGAGACTGAGAAAGTGAGGGTAGTTGTAAATTAAATTTATAAGCTACCCATTTATTGTTAGTTAAAACTTATTGTTATGCTCAGCTCAGAAACCAGCAAATACCAGGTAGAAGTACAATCTAAATCCTCTATAAAAGGACCCATGCAATGCTTCCTCAGGTGTGTATGCAATGATTTCCTTATAGGAAAATAAGGAAATCTTATAGGATCTGGCAGCTTTTGCAACTTCTGAGACAAAAGTGCCATAAACATTTGAACAGACCAACAGCACTGACGTCCATTATTTTTTGTCTTTGCACTTTCACTCCTGCAGTGCTTGGGGCTCTTAACTATGCACAACTGCACAGATGCCTCTGTCAATGTACTCTTACACATCCAGCCACAAACAGACAAGAGTTTTTACTGCAGAACTCTGCCAAAATTTGCACTTTACAGGTCCTTTTGTACAGAGGATTTCTTTCCCTCTAATCCACTCATACTTCTGTTTTCTGTCTCTCCTTTCATCGATGTTTGCCTGCTTACTTAGATGATTCCTGCAAGCACATACTCCTCTCCTCCCCTACCTTTGTTCTCAGATACTCCTTCTGTTAAGACGTGTTCCTGACTCACCACTTCTTGCTACTGGAGCATATTGCACAACTCCAGACTAGTGAGGGAATAAGCCCCCAAAGGCATATATTTTTCTTCACTCTGTTTGGATGAGGTTAAAAAATTAATTGCTGACGTCATCCTGCTGCTCGCTTTCCTCACAATGATGGCATAGTGATAATGACAGATCAACACGCACACAGTAAGGTCGGTGCTACAGGGAAGGAAATCGTGCAGGGGAGTTATCCACCCAGGAGTAAATACGTTATTGCATGAAGCATATATGTGGTGATCTTTTGTAGCTCATATAGACCACAACCTGTCAGTGGGACTGCTGGAGCAGGGCAATAGCAAATGAAGTTTTGTCTGCCATGTTTGTTTAAATTTGCTACAACTCTTTACCCATACAACAATTCAAACAAAACTCTCATCCGGAAACAACCCATCACCTTGTCCTCCTTCTGCAGCTGCAGAAACCACAATATAATTTATCCTACAGCCTGGTAAATAGCTAGGTACCTTCACACAGCAAGGAGTCAAGGGCTGGTTAGCTTCTGTGTTGCCGTAAGAAATATTTAAATTACTTTTGCTGGGCTAACAGCAGACTTACGGGCCCATCTTGGCTCAATAGTATCCTTAGTGCTATTGTGAATCTGAGATTGTTGCTGTTCATGCTTAGATTAAGTTTTCTCTTACCATGGGACATATCAGAGGAAGATAAACAGCTCTGAAAGCAAGTCCCCTTGCCTTGCCCTCAAGTCTTAGCATCTTCTGTCCTGGAGACTATCCTTCTCATCTGCTCTGCAGCTGCTAAAACATTGTGACATTTTCCTGTTGTTTATCTGCAGAAATAAACATTTGCATATAAAAGTACTTCATAAATATATTTATGAGAGAGCTGTTTGTCTGGTATGGAATTATAGAATGATCCCATTTGCTGATTGACAAATTGTGCAGAGTCAATAAAAATGGACTTTACGAATGTAAACTGCAGAGCAAAACAGATAATGTTGGTATAAACTGCCCGAGACTCCTGCTTTGATATTGTTAGCATGGTCAGATTACATTTTTCACAAGTCATTCATGACAGTCTTTTAATTTCAAAGGATCTGGTTTTCCAGAGGCTGCCGGTGGTTTTTTTTGTTAGTTAAAAGAAAAAGAAATCAGTCCCTTTACACTGTTCCATGAGCTGCAAAAAATATCTCAAAATCTCCAATCACTTCTAAAAATCTTTGCTTTAATCCATATAAGAAGGATGGAAATATTCATATTCATGTCATCATCTTGTTTCCTGTGTAGACTAATCAACACTGACTGGAAGAGGCATATGCTCAGTACCAACAAGAGCACAAAATTTTTGTTCCACTATAGCCATGTTAACTTTAATTTGGAGGGACTACTCAGGAATTTCATTCAGTGCATATTTTCAGGTAGCTTGCTAGGTCACAGCTGTGTGCCAAACATTCAAACCATGCCCTTATTCAGTCTAGCCTGTGGCAATAAATTAATTATGAAGGCAGAAAAAGGCAAACGTATGTGAAAATGTCAATTCAGCAAATCAGAAACATCCAATTGACAACAGAAAGGCAGTTCTGCCATAAGGGTGATGCCTTGCACGGAAAAGCCATGACAAGTGATTTTCTACCAGCACTTGAAAAACAACGAACCAATCCTAGATGAAAATACCAGCTGCACTTTTTCTTGCCTGCCTTTCAATCACAAGACGTTATCCTTACAGAGCTGGTGTACTAGGGAGATTTTCTGGTTTTCCCATGACTGCTTGGGGATCGTACATTTCACCCTCACAACTACTGCCATTCCCCTTTTGGAGCAGAGACTATTTTACACCCAGGAAACCACGTGGTGTTTGCAGAAAAGACCCATCACCGAACACCTGGGCCAGGAAGAACCACTGGACTTGGCCCAGTTAGGGAGTGAACAACTAAACAACGAGGGGAAGATCTTCCAGCCCTCCTCGGAGCCCTCCAGAGAGGAGAGTGAGTTGTGAGGAGGCTCTTTTGGGGAGAGAGATTGGGAAAAACAAGGAGTGCAGTGGGATGTGCTTGAGAAGGCAGCCTTCCACCAAGTGGGCTGATGAAAGAGACTTCATACGGTGAATTTATTTTCGCTGGAGAAATGATGCTGAATGTTCAAAGAAAAGAGCCTGGGCTGAGCTGGAGAGGGCCTTTAAACACTTAGTGTTGACAGTTATTTTTGCCTGCTACTTCTTATGAAGGGAATAACAGCTTCCCTCTCAGCGCTGAACCTTAGTGGGTATGTAACCAGCGGGGAAATGTTTCACAGTCTGAGTTTCTTCATTTATTTCTTAGCTACTCTTCTGTAGCTTACTATAGCATAAAGCCCTCTGGAATTTTTTTTTGCAGTACCATAAACATTTCCATTTTGTCTCGAGAATCCTCAGCATAAGACAAGATTATTTTTTCCTTCAACACCTTAATATAGGTTTTGTATATAGATATTTTTCTGTTTTACCTGGTAAAACAGCTAAAAGTAAACTGAATCTTGTCTTTCCTGATAGCCTCAGAGAAGCTGCCCTGGCCTGTGCAGTCAGTTCCCTGATGGAGCATCAGTAACTATATGGACCCTTCTGGAGTCCATCAAGGCTCCAGGTGTGCCTAATTAGATTATCTTCCTTACACAAAAATTAGAATAGAGGTAAGGCTCTTGAATGTCCTTCTGACCAAAGTACAGCTGGAGTCCAGCCCCAGGAAGGGGTCCTGGGTTCCCACGTCCTGGTCACGGCGTTACCAAGCTCTGGTCTCTCTAATGCAGCAGCACCACTGCGGGATGTTGAAGCTCCAGGACTAAGGGGTCCTGCAATTTTGTAGTGACCTGCACAGTGTTGAAGAGCCCCTGTGACTTGGCTAGCCAACAAGCTCTAGACTTGCTCTGTAAGAGGATAGTGATGTCCATTTATACATTTCGTTTTCTGCAGAAATGAACTCTTGCCTAGTTTTGCATCCAGTGCTACTTAGGAGAGCAAAATTGATAGCCTGATGCTGGCTGAAGTCAAAAGTAAATTGTTTCTCAAGGGAGGAAAATGGTTGCACAGGAGGAGTTCTGACAGAAAGCATTTTAATCTTCTTCAAATATCCTCCTAGGAAGCAGTTAAGACAACACTGTTGGCTTAGAAGCAAGCCCTACATTTCAAAACATGCCAGGAAGTTCTTACTAACTGAGTAATATAGAAAGGCTTATCCTGAAGGGCATGAGTAGCTTCATGCCAAAGCACATTATGTCCTCAAAAAGTAAGGAAAACATTTCAAATTGTCCATACTGGGGAGCAGCAGAAATTCTGGTTTGGCTGGGGAGGCTACAGACATTTCTAAGCAAAGGACATAGGCACCTTTTTTGTATTACTGTATCTCTTTTGTTTGAACAGCTGATAAAAACTGGATACTTGTAATTTACAGGTAGCAGAACTGTTCTGAGGTCTTGGGGGCATTTTTACACAGGAGGGAAAGAAATGTCTCTCTGCAAGCTTCCGGTGTTACATGCATCACACAGATAAAGAAAAATATTTATTTCCTCTAGAGTCCAGCACAAATAGCCTTATTTTGCACACTGCCATTTAACAGGGGAACCATCCAGCCTGCACTACATACCCATCTGCATGTCTGTGTGTTCCTTAGTAATTGAATCAGGACTGTTCATTTTTGGGCACATCTGCAGGTCAACAGCATTCAAAAATTGTGCGTGTTTTTCCAGTGGAAATTGTGACAAGACATGTATGTTCACTAAATGAGAGTTCTCTACAGAAGAAATTGGTAGTCCTGTCAGGTTCTTGGAGAGTTATTGAAATCATATGGTCCTAGACATCATGACATAAAGTAACCCATGTGACTTAAAACTCTCCCAGACCTGCTAGACATTATGGACTTACTGTCAGAAGTTCACTGTTGGTGATGGAGGTTCTGTAACTGGGTATTACAGCTACACTCTCCAAGCAAGTTCCAGTTCTTTACCACTATCATGAGCTACCCAATCTAGCAGCCTTTAGCTATTAGCTCTGAGAGAGGATTTAAGTGCTGCCAGGAAGATCCCACGTCTAACCAAGAGAGTCTACCTGGAGCATCCTTTTAGGGAGAGGACTGGTACGACCACCTGTCTCTCAAAATAAAGCACATCATGGTACCTGTACCACCACCTGTCCAACACTCTGTCCTGGATGTATCTCAAGATGTGAAGAAACTCAGGTTCAGCCTCTTTTATTTCCTTCATGGATCCTGAGCTTGTCTTCCGCCTTGCAGTTTGTGACCCCAGATGCCCCTGAGGAAACAGGTTTTAGGCAGTCTGCACTAGAGTCACCAAGTGTTTAGATAATGGCACCTGAAGCTGGGACTTGAACTAAATATATCACTTGGATTACTTTTACCTCCTCATACCTCATGTTGCTTTTACTGCTATTTCAACGTTTACTGGCATCTCTCAAAGCAGTCTGTAGCACTGATAATCTAAGACTTGTACGCAACAGCTGCTGCTGAGAACAGCCTGTGCGCGGAGACACATGTCCACGACACACCTCACCAACTGATAAATGTATATGCTGTCACGTTAGCATTCAATTATACAACCCTTCCCCATTTCCATCTGCACAACTGAGGAGGGCTGAGACCAAAGGCACTGTCCTGGTTTGAGCAGGTGATGAGAAAGGGAAAACAGTAACTTGGCGAGGGGAAGCATATGACAATTTTCCAAGCTACCGCAGCACCAGTGATTCCAGCTAGGGTAAGATGGGGCATTAAGCAGGAGGATGTGGCAGGTGAAGCCAGAATAACACCTCCTCTTCAAAGGGCGGAGAACAGAGGAAGACAACTCCTGTGCGTGAACAGAGGTAAAACGGAAAGTGAAGAGAATAACACCCCCCCCACACACGTACATTAGTAAGGAATATGGGGATATCCATAGGGTTATGGAGTGGAAAACTGTTGAGGGTGAGACAAAGGATGCAAGACTAGAGATTTCCTCCTCTGATGAAAGTGGAGCTCCCGTGGCCTGATCTCCTCTCTGTGCCAGACTAAGGCACCATAACAATTACATTGTCTGCATGTTTTATTTTTTGTGTGGTTTTTTAAATTGTTTTTTAGGAAAAAATCTCAGAAATCTGATAAGCTTTATGATTTATCATGTCAGCCAGGACTGTAACAGAAGCCTGGTGTCAGCACTTTCAAAGATGAAGCAAAACTTTCTAAAATGAAGAAGTTTACATAAATCAAAAATTTTGAAGCTCTAAATCCGAAAAGTCTCTATTTTCCCCTTGAGTTGCTAGAGTTAATGCTTTTAACAACAATGTTGGATGAATAAGGAAAGTGGAGATTCATATGTAATCACCTTGTTTCAGGAGTCTGGGATTTAAGATGCACAACATAAGACAATATTAAACTTTCATGAAATGTGTTCATTAAAATGACTGATTTCCTGTTTAAAATAACTAGCTCCTTCACCTTGTAATGTCTTCACAAGGCTCTTCATGATCTGATGTCTTTGTAAACTTTGACAATATTTCCCCTCCATTCCTTTGCTATGTTTGTGGGAATATATATGCTCCTTCTCAAATATTATTCCTCAGTCCCTATAAATATTAACCGACACTTTGTAGAGTAGGAGATGAAATGTTTACCATTCACATCAAAGTTAGTCATTGCATGACCCATTTAGGTTGAATCCCTGTTGGTGGTGTAAGGGAAGGAAGAACAGGATGAGGTAGGAAACAGTCCTCTGTGAGTGCCTTTTGAGCACACATTTATGGCAAAACTTTCTTATCAACACAAATGTATTTGCATATCCATAAGCAATATGAATTAAGACACAGGTTTGGTTTGAACTCTTCTTGACATTTGATTTTCCTTTAACAGGTGGGCCTTGGTTTGCATGCTATGTTCGGCATTATTTCAATCCTCAAATCACTTCATCAAAACAGATTAATAACTGTTTTCCGGGTTCTATCAGCTCCAGATCTTTTAACAAAAAAAAATTATCGATGATAACTCCTCTTTCCTGAATCTGTGTATTCCAGGGATAGCATATTAAATGTTCATTTGTGATTCCCATGTACTGGTGACTCTGAGAGTTGTCTGAGGCAGAGCAACGTTTGCTGTGTGTATAGGATGACATCGAGTAAGTTCCTGCACCTCTTTGTGCACATGGGTTTCCCCCCTTACTTGTAGGATGGGAATAATATGGATAAATGTAACAGATGTTGAGACTTGGAAGGGTAAATGTTCAAAAAGTTACCAAGTAAATATTGTAGAAAGAGCAATCTTGCAAATCTACCATTCACTTCACAGTCCAAACAAGTAAATAGAGGGCAAAAATCGCAAAAACAGGGTAAAAACCAGAAGGGTGACTTCAAAACCATGCTATGTTGTCTTTTTTTTTAAGCTTCTAACAAGGTACCTTACAGTCTGCTTTTATGATTCAGCTCACATGCACAGTGCAAATAAATGATACATTAACAATTCTATTTTCTCCAGAGCGTCTTTCCATATTCAGTAATTTCAAATAATATTTGGGGTATCTAGGCTCAAAAATACACCAAGGTATTATAAAATGCAAATTTTGTTAATAGTTTCAGTTTAAGAGTTTTCAAAGAAAAGAAAGCCTTTTCTATCATCCAGATTCTATTTTTGCTTAGATAGGTATCAAATAAGATCACCTGCTGGTAGGCAGAAAAAGACATCAATCCCACCAATCTAGGTAACATCTTTTTAATCTTAAAACCACTGACATTCCAATCCTCCAACACCTGATTTGTGAAGGAAAATGCAGTTCCTTACATTTTTAACAAATTACGTATCTGAATATTGCAAATAGCTCTATTTTGTGAACAGTGTCAACAAACACAAACTCAGAAAGTTTTGGGAAAAGCAGGCATGGAAGCACTCCAAGACTGTACTTATGCCTTTACCTCATTTCCACCACTGGCAGAAACCAAATGCTTTACTTTCCTCTCCAAAGCTAATGCAGGACAAGTGCTAACTGGCAAGCAGTGGTGCCTTGTAAATATTGTGGAGATGTGCAGAAACACGCAGCATGACTGACACTTCATATTGTTGAATAATGGTGCATTTTTACTGTGAAAATGTACCTGGCATTCATATCCTAAAGACAGACCTAATTCAGCTGTTTCATTGTGCTCAGTATCCCACCCTGCAGTGACAGTCATTACGTGCAGGGGGCATGAAGACCTTTCCCATTCCTTCCAGGTGAAAATGGTTCTAGGAGAGTGACAAAATAATCCTGGACATAAAACCACACAGCTGCAATCCTGTTTCCCCTCCTCTAATAGTCCTGAGTTAGATGATCACAATACTCATACACAATATTCATTTTCTTTAATAAAATTTAAGTGCAATTATCTTAATGTTATTCATTTTCTTTTTGCTAGCAGGAACCTACTGCAATGAAGTTTTCTGTCTTGTCCGCTCTGCTTGCCTTCAATGTTGGAAGAAGGAGGTGGGTATCACACTGGGACAAAGGGACGGTACAAACGTCTCATTTTTTAACCAATTGCCAGTTGGCTATTGAGATATTCATGACTAGGGCACATGTTCGACTTTTCTTCTACAAGTTTACTTCTAAGCTGCAGGAAGAAGAGAAGTGTCCTTTTGTCTTTCTGGAAGACGGTGCCACAGCTTAGTTGAAACAGGAACTGTCTGCAGTAGCTACAGTCTTCACATTTCTAAAGCGAGCAGGATGTGGGCTTCTGGCACTCTCGTTTTCCATGTTTTGTTAAACAAACATGAATTTTAGGTTGCGGTTCAGGTTAGCTTGTATCTGAAGGCTCACGGTGGAGAAGTGGAGAGGTGTTATGGAAATGCCTCAGTCCTCTTCAGCATGGAGACCCCTAATGGTGCTGACACAGGGGGACAAACAGAGATAAAGGAGGAAATTGGGCTGATGGGAGCCTCTGCACTAAGGCTCGTCTTATCTGCCAGAGTTAATCAGTGCTGTCAAGCCAGTTCTGAGGACACGTCTCAATAGCAGGAGCTGATGCTACCCTAGGAGAGAATCTGTGACACTGGTTTATGTTACTGCCTGTCACCTTCTCTTTCTCATCTTCCCCTTGATTTAATAATCCAGATGTTTGGCACTAACTCGGTGCTCCTAGGAGACCTTGTAACTACGCAGTAGAACAGCCGGAGAAAATATTCAGGTGCCCATGAGCTGCCTAATGGTCAGGAAGCTCCTGCTGCCTAAATGTAAGGTTATTCTGACTAGTGGTAAAAGCTCAGCTTTGCTCTTTGGTAAGGTCTAGGAAGGGAAAAGGGCTGGAGATGCGTAACTATAGTACCTGGCTCTACCCTGCATGCTCCCTTAACAGTTAATTCTTTGCATTTTCTCTGTCATTCTCTGTCTGTTTATTTCTCTTTCTTTTACCAGTAATAAGCATGTAAATAAATCCAATCATTACCACACCTAAGATCAATCCAACAATCTCAGTATCCAAATTCTTTATATTCATTACTTTCAAAATGATCTCTTTATCCTGGAGGAGCTATGTGAATTGAACTTCTCATTACACAAACTGGGTCATACTGCCTTTTCAAAGCAAGCCCCACTTCTGGGAATCTGTATCTGAGCAGCCACTACTCCAGAGACACTGCGTATATTAACTATTGTTTTGTTGTTTGTTTGTTTGTTTGTTTGTTAATTGATATTTAATAACTATTCTATTTTAGGACAGCAATTGATTTAGGACCAAAATTAACTACTTAACTCTTTATTCTCTTTAGTATTGTCCAGAAACACCACTCCTGTGTCTCTTTGACCACCTATTCCCTTTAGTCTTCACAAGGCCCTGGCTTTCCTCTCCCAACCAGAAACTACCAAAGGCCTCCAGGCATTTCAAGGCTTGAAATCTAGACCTCAGTTTTGATTGGATCAGGGTTTTCTGGTGGCAGAGAAGATTTCTATGTGAATTGTAATATATCTAGTAGCTGTAGGGCCTGGGCTGATTGTTCAACCTGATAACCTCAAGGCATTTGCTGATTCTGGTGCCTCTGATTCCTGGTCATGGCCAGGATCTCTGGGAGGCCTGCAGAGGAATGATTGCAATGACCTAAGGAAGAAAGACACTTCCTTCTAAACCCCTCAGGCATTACAAAGCACTGGCGTACCAGATTTTGGTCTGTATCCTGAAGCTGCTGTAATAATCAATGTTCGTAAAGCGCTGCTCTGCTCAGACTGCTGGGCTGGGGCTGTTAAATTTCTGATTGTCAAGGATGAATCGCTACTACTTGTGACAGGTCTCTAGGACCCTGCTTCTGCTGTGTCTCTGAGCTATCACAGGGTTTCCACACAACCTTGTGACACATCTGCCTGTGCACAGAAAACAATTCCTCTGGATCAGGTTGTGCATCTGCCTCTTCAAGAGCACAACAGTGGTTGATCTCAAAATGAGCTCTGCCTGTCTGTGAAATATAAGTTTGTAGCATCATGGTCCCTGGAGATCTAAACAAGATCCTCTTGAAAATGCAGAAAGGAGTCACATATATATAATAATTACATAAAGCAAATGCTTTTCCTAATAGTTCTAAACTCTTCTAGGTGTTATAAACCTAATGAAGTAAATTCAAAGTGTTTGTACCTGATAAAAACCCTATTCTGTGCCACTTGATGGTCCTGTATCTTGTATTAAACTTAGCAGAAGCAAGGTGTTGATGAAAAATATGTACGTTCTTCTCCTCCTTTCCTCCTTTGTCTTCTAACCCAGCATTCTTCAAAGCCAAGTGGCAGGGACGGTACACAGTTCCTATATTTTTCACAGAGGAAGCATTTTTTAACTGCAGATCAAGACTTCAGTGGAGCCCAATTCTCTCTGTTTTCTCCTCTTCTTCCTTTCAAACAGTGTGGATGATCCTCTTAAATCAACAGAATTGCTGGAGTAAAAAAGGCAGAGAGGTCTGTTTACACTTTGGAAAGACCCTTGGAAGTCTCTAATTACTCAACGGTGTATCCTCCTTGCTCTTAAATGCACACCTTGGCAAGTCACACAAACGCATTATGAATAACCTAGAGAGGTGTTACATGTGAAGCTGTTTTCAGAGGAGAAAAGTCTTTTCTTCTTCATGCTCATACCTTAGGTCTTTTACAAAATACACTTTTTCTTCTGTTGGTTGATAGCTATACTTATTTGTCAAGTCTTTACAATTTGCCCTCTTCTTAATACCTGGACTGCATTACCCACCTCCACAGGGCAGGAGATGGTTGTTGGCTGCCACCCGAAGTGCACTGCAGCTGCAATGGCATTTCTTACTGTGCCTACACTTTGATTTGGCTGCCAATGTCTTGTCAGCTCTATACAAAATGTACAGTATATAACTATTTTCCAGGGTTTTTTTAAGATTGCATTAATGTAAAGACATCGACCTGTTGGAGCAGGCCCAGAGGAGGACCACAAAAATAATCAGAGGGCCTTTCAACACTTAAAGGGGGCTTATAAGAAAGATAGGAACAGACTTCAGCAAGGCCTGTTGCAACAGGACAGGAGTTAACAGTTTTAAACTAAAAGAGGGTAGATCCAGGCTAGCTATAAGCAAGAGATTTTTTATGGTAGCGAAATATTGGAACAGGTTCCACAGAGATGCCCTGTCCCTGGAAACAGTCAAGGGCAACTGAATGGTGCTGTGGGCAACCTGATCTAGTTGAAGGTGTCCCTGCTCACTGCAGGGGCATTGGGTGAGGTGACATTTAAAGGTCCCTTCCAACCCAACACATTCTATGGTTCTATGATTTATCATCACACTGTTGTTCAGAGTGGCATACAATCCTTGCCTGGTGGTGAGATGCACTGGTCCACTTTTTCTCCCAACCAGGAGACAGTCAAATGCATACCCTTTATCTAATAAGAACTGCCCAGTGAGGTCAGAGTCAAAAGTCACTGACCATCCTCATTTCTTGTCTCTGATTAACCAAAGCAAGCATCCTTCTTGTTATACAGTGCGTTCTGCTGTCTTTGTTTTCTACCGAACATTAAATACTGCAAAACCCAGACTGAATATTACTTCTTTTCCACCCAAGATGTACAATTTTCGTTGAAAGGAAGAGAAAGCAGAATCTATAGACTCCCAGTAAGTGACTCCCATTGTCATTATTGTTTTCAGACACTGGTCTGGTCAGTCCTGTCGGGACTCTGTGCTGTGAGGACCCCATATGTCGCTCTGCTCATCCAGGAAGTACTCGTACACCTGGCCCTAACTCTGAGCAAGACTGGGTTGGAAGGGTCTCGTGGCTGCCTTACACCAATACAGTGACAGGTTTGCACTACAGCCCGCCTGAATCTGGGTATCACATCTGCAGATAGGAATGAAATGGGCAGTAAATCTGAAACAGTTTCTGTAGAAACTCCTCTTCTGCCCCTTTCCTTCCTTGTTTTTTGTTGTTGTTGTTCAGGGTGTTTTTTGGTTTTTTTTGTGTGTGTTTTTTTGGTGTTTGTTTTTTTCTTTTTAAAAAGAAAGTCGATGCCAGTTCATTCATCGCTCATAGATAATTTCTGGAAGTGGGAACGAAGCACTGAGGCTGCCTTTTCTGCTCTTCATGATGAGAACTTGCTGACAGAATGAGGTTATTCTCATATAGTACCTTCTAAAGAAGTTATCGTCCCAGGCTGCATTTCCAGTTCTTAAACTTCCAGACTTTGCAAGCAGCCCCTCTGGAGCTCCATTCCTCATGCCTGATGGAAAATCTTTGCCAGAAGAACGAGCTTTGCAAAATGAAGTAGTTCCCCTTGAATGTTCTTGTGTGTGTGACACTGCATTTCCCCACCAAACTGCACAGCCTCTTTGATGTAAGCATTATCCAACTGCCAGATTATTTCAGGTCCTAGGTTTCTGACCCACCAAAAAGATCATTACAACTTCTGTACCCAACTCTCAGTTGCAGCATACAAATGTATTTAGACTCAACAAAAACTACAGATGACAGTGTAATAAACTCAACAATTACATCCTTTCATAGTAACCTACTTTCTGGAGAGTTGTCTTACAAACTTCAAATTAGTTTTAAACTTCAGCCACTGTATTGTCGCATGCTGTTGTTAGGCTGAGCACATGGAAACAAAGAAATTCACCGTGGCACTTGACCTGATGTAAAGCTTGCCTCTTGGATGCATCGTGCTGTAATTTGAGTCCTACTGTAGAGCTGAGAGTAAGCAGAGAAGCACAGAGGGGAAAGCTCCTGTGCAGGAAAGGGAATGGGCAGGGGGGGATCAAGTCCTTGGCTGATATAAAGGCAACACATGTTAAACTGGCAGCAAGATATTTCCTTACTAAAGAGCTTTAAAATTACTCTTAACACCAGAAGAAAAGAAAAGAGTAATAGACACTGGCCGATAAACTGAACAAGTGTTTACGACTCTTAACGTTGGCAGGTCAGGCTCTTTAAAGCGGCTCCTAGTCATAAAAAGTCTTGTGCTTCATCATTGCACCCCCCGCCAAAAAGCACCTAACCCATTTTCAGGGACAAGGACAGGGATAGTGGGATGGCATAGGTGTAATCCTCTTGTCCCTTCCAGGGGACATAGGAAAGACAGGCAGCTGAGAGAGCTGCTAGAGAGTGGTGCAGAGCCCCTGGTGCTGTCTGATCTGGAATGGGTGTCCACATGGTGTTATAGGGATGCTCAGGATGGTCCACCCAGATACAGGGTGGACCAGTCCTCTGGAGGTTGAGAACAGGCCCCACTTGTATGGTGAAGGTGTAACTCTGGGTTTTATTCACTGTCTTGCTCCAACTTTCATGCCCAAGTGAGGAGCTGCCTGACAGCTACCCTCAGACATCCCCACTCACATTGTCTGCAGACCTTATCACCCTTTCCCTGTCTTTTAACACTCCATTTCATCAACTCTGTACCTTCTCAAATTACTTTTTCCCCACAGATGCCACATCTGGTATTTCTGGTGCTGTTTTCTGGGTACTCCATCGATTTGATATACCTGATACAGTTACCTGGGTATGATAGCTTTTCAAGACTGTACTTCCCAAAGGGTCTTTAGTGCTCCCCCCAGTTACCTGTGAAGTTTGGCCATGCCTCATACAAGTGCCTCCTAGCCACCTCTGAGATGTGGCCAACCTTTGTGACACCATATGTAACTTCTGTCAGCGTCCCCTGCTTCTGTTTTTCATTTCCAAGCGTTTTCTCATGTCATCTCCAACTTTTTTCCATGTCCTGTTCAGTTTGATTAACCTCAGGACAAAGCCCAGTCAGTGCTCTTGACTCTTGCCTCCAGCCCTAACAGTGATTTTCAGTGCAGGTCTAAATACCTCATTAAGAGTGCTCCTACTTGGAGATCAGACTAAAATGCACTTAGAGGAGCTTCTGCTTGTGCTTTCCCTTTAGAATGAAGAGGTCCAGGCATGCATCGCTGGATTTCATGGTCAGAATTACACGATCTGTAAGTGCTGCTGGGCATTAACTTAAGGTGCAATTGCAGCATCAACAAATACAACCAAGTAAAAAACCACCAATGTACAAACTGTGGCTTGTGTATACGACAAGATTAGGGCCCTTTGTTTTAAATTTCATTGATATATCAAAATTAGTCGGCTACCTTTTGGCACAGGGGCTGGTCAAACTCCATAAAATGTAATACAGTTTTTATAGCAGTATTCAAAATAAAGCAAAGTGATGGGAAGGGAATAGCTTGCTTTGAGTATTAAAATAGGATATCACTGAGAATGACTGTTACCTGAAAGGAAAGTGCAGTTCAGCACATTTTCACAAGAACAAAAAAACCGATAATATAAAGTGAAATACATGAGGATATACAGGGGGAAATCTTTCACAGCTTTATTAAAAACTAAGGTAAAATCTAATTCAGCAAAATCAGACAAGCCAAATTACCGTGAGCTGATACAAATATATATAAAAAGTAGAGTTACTTATTTAGTTAAATTGGTACATCTTTGTGTAGGACAAACTCTCCTATTTCTGGTCTGCAACTTGGACAAATCTGAATTACTGCAAAGCCAACCAACTCACAGAAAATTAAGAGGAGTCTCATTTGCTAGAGCATAAGGCTGTGAGACTCATTCTTATTAAAAAAAAATTAAAGAAAGCTTGACCAAACCCTGAAGATTTTACAGAGATGCCCAAGTTTCTGAAATCTAAACACTAGCCTGGAAAGCAAACAGCTGCATGCTAGATTGACTCAGTTTCTTACTCGTGAGCTAGGCTGAAGATGTAGTCTCTGCAGATTTGCTACAGTTCTTCTAAAAACATAAATTTGCTTCTTTTGCTAATGCCTTTTCTCTTGTGTAGAGATGTTACACTTTTGCTTGTTTGAATCTCCCTAAATGCTCGTGCCTGAGAATATGTAGAGCCTGTAAGGCTTTTCTCCTGCCCAGCCAACTGTTCAGGGCATTAGGTCTAGCAGAAGATATCTCATTTAGGAGGTTAAATTCACTGCTTTTCAGTATGACGGATGATGTTCGGAAAGCTTGAAGAAAATAATGTATGCCACCTCAACAAAGATTTTTTCTTTTTTACATCAAGTGGCCTTCTTAAAGCACCAAGGAGGTAGTAAGAGGAGTACCCAGCATTAATCTGAGCAAAAGTAAGCACTGTATGTTTCTGAAACTGCCTGCAAATTTTTTTTTACTCTTTCAAATCGTCTATGGAACAGCAGAGTTTATTCTTAAGATACCTGAATAGCAATACCTGCAATAGTTATTAGCCCAAAAATGGAAAACAGGTATTTGTGTATCACCCTGCTTTCACTGGTGGCTTGGTCTTTATCAGCCACATCTGGAGGAACAGGGGACAGATGCCTTCTGGGCTGTACAGCAACCCCCTCAGTGCTTGTGTGGCACGTCCTGGCTCCTGTGGACAAGAACTCTGGTGGGGGCAATTGCACACCTGTTCTGGCATAGGAGATCAACAGCCAGAAAGGCTCACAAAATAACAGGGAAGGGAGGTTAATGAGATAAATCTGCATCTTACTGCATGAGGAAGTCTTTCTCAAAGCTTCTAATATGAAGATTTCTTCTGTGTTCTGACTTTGTCTGTCAGCTTAAAATTTCCGTAGCTGGAGTAGCAATGTAACATACTGGAAGCTTCATGAGGGGAATCCCATGGATCTGCCTGTCAGAGCAGGACTGACCCAGAGTTGTTAGGGATGCTGACCACACAATACAAGCTGGCAAGCAGAAAAAAAATAATCTAGAAGTGTACACAGGCCAAAAAAATAGTTTAAGCGATGTAAAATCTGAGTTCAAACACTGTTCAAGTAAAGGACGTGTCCTCATTTGAGGATTTAAACTGACAAATAAAAGGCAAGGGAGAGAACAGGGTTGCAGTATGCATCTCACTCTCACACATTGTGGACTGCTTTTCTAGAGTGCTGGTTTTAAGCACATATCAGAAAAAAATACAAGGCATCTCCACTTAGGTACAAAGTCTGGTTTGTTTGTCTCCTCCTGCACAGTAATTAGGAACTTTGTGTTAACCATATGGAGATAGTATCTTCTCTCTTCTTAATAGGAAGGTGCCAGAAAATTTTAAAAAAACAACCCCACCATTTGAGGCATATAAACTCACATGTGCTAAGGCAACAGCTTTCTAAGTTACTGCTCAAGTGTACTACCTGCCTACACTCACTCAGCTTCAGCTTGCTTGCCAGTACACTTCATTATGCAAGTGTAATTTGCTGTCACAAAGCTCTGAGATGATTTTTGCAAACTTAGGAGTATCACAGCCCATCAGCAGACTTGTGTGTGTGTGTATATGTATGCGTATAGATTTTTTTTGCTAGGAAGCATCAATCTGATGTTGAAAACATAAAACTGGTTCCCCACTGCTTAAGGAGTGAATAATTTGGATTATTCCCTGCATTGCAGGGTGTGTCATTCATTGTATTCACACCCCTCTTATCGGGTTGCTTTGTTCTTGTTCCCCATGAATATGCCCCATGGTGAAGATTTCTTCTGTGTTCTGACTTCATCTGTCAGCTTTAAATTTTCATAGCTGGAGTAGCAATGTAGCATATTAGAAATTGGTCTGTTCCCTCTCTGTAGGTTTTAACTCGTTCTTTATGCTTGAATCCTTTGTTCTCAGACAAGAAACTGATCTTTGCATTTAACTTACCGAGCATTTAAACAGCAACTCTCATCATATCTTCCTGTGGCCTTCCTGTGTTACAGGAGGTTTGGTTACAGTGTTGTTTATGAGACTGGTCTTCCCTGAAGCTGAAGCAGAATACTGTTATCTTACGCTGGTGAAACAGATGGTGCATTTGCCTGCGACTAATTAGCTATGCAGTGCCTACTCTGTAAAGAGTGAGAGGAAAACCTTGATGTCTCTCTGCTACTTTTTCTTCTGACCAGGTTTTCTCCCTGTGCAGCGCACTGCTGCGGACCACTGTGGTCGAGAGCTTGTTGGTCAGATGATGTCCAGCAAAAAGCGGTCCCTGACCTATTTCAGGGTTCTGCAGTTTGACAGGCCATTCAGAAATCAGTCATGGGAGGCTTGCTTGGGCTGTGGCTGGGCTCAGGCGTGTTCGGTAAGCACACTGAGATGCAAAGCCTCTTGGGCTCGCTGCTGTGAAGACGAGTTTACAGCACCTCTGCAGCCTGGACAGCCCCTGGTGTGAAGTTTCACATCAGGACAAGGATGTTGTCTTCTTCCTGGCTCCTCAGGAAGTTCTTGGATATGGTGGTGGCCTACCGAGGTCCCCTCAGATCTTAGAGAAAATGAATTTTCAATCTGTGATCTGAGGAATGCGTTTAAGTCTAGATTTTAAGAGACGGTAGCGCTACAGCAGTGTAGCCTGCTCTTGAGAATATAACGACTGACATAATTATAAATCACAGAGTTTTAAGTCAGAAACATCTGACATCGTGGCAGTTGGTATGGTTAGGTTTCTGGCTAGCAATGACAACGTGTGCTGTCGTTTCCTGCCTTAATAAGGGGGTCAGACTAGATGACCTCTAGAGGTGCCTTCCAAGTCTGTCGATTCTGTGATTCTGATATTTTAGTATACCAGGAGAAAACCAAACCATAGTGAAAAAGCAATCTCCCAAGTTTGAATTCACTGGCAGCTCTGTAGCAGTCAGACTGTTTTGCAGACCAACACCTGACTGACCAATTATTAAACTGCTGCCTGACCTGCCATTAATGGGCACCTGCTTAGCTTTAGGTGCTTTGCAGAGCTGTAGCTGAAATTAGTTTAGGTAGGCCTAGGATTAGTAACCCATCACTGCTGCTTGACAAGCACTTAGCAAAAATTATTAAGTGTGTGCAGTGTTCTTAGACAGAATGTACTTAGCGAAAAAAATCCCCAAATAATTCCTAAAATTATTTTTTCACTACATTGGTGGCAAATGCTGCATCTCCACGCCTTATACACCAGTTCTACAGACGCAGTTTAGCCTGTGCATAGGTATGTTGTTGCCTTGCTCTGTGCGTGTATATGTGTGGGCATGAAATAGATGCAGCTGCTCTGATCAGTGAAACACCTAGAAGTCTAATGGGATACAAAAGCTTTGCAGAAAATCTGCCCTTTGGCACACTGAAGAGAGTGTCAGGGGAAATCTATTGACAGATTAAAACAGTGAAGCCTTATGTTGGATTCTCATGCACTAAACTCTGATGTGACTTCATCTGAAACCTTATATGTATTCACACTGGTAGGGAAAAAAGTCAGATGGAGAGATCAAAGAAGTGTTTGTGAATTTGAGGAATAAAGCAAAAGGTGCTGATTTTTTTTTTCTTTTTAAGGAAATTGTCCCATAGAATTAACAGCAAGTACATTAATGCTAAATGAAGCAAACACTTCTGTTGTCACTATAAGCGTAGTACTACAAAGACAAAATGGAACCATGTGTGTCTGTAGGACTTTGGTAGCCACATCTCTCTGATAGAGACGTAAGTTTTGTTACAAACCCCTGCACTAAGGGGAAACTGCTTCCACCCTATAAATTGTGCTATAGAAGGTCAGCTCTTAAAGGCCTATGGTGACACAGATTGTTCTGGATATCTGGGTTGGATCTACGAAAACGTTCAGGCAAGCAAACAGCTTTGAATGAGTCCTGCACTAGAATTACAGAATGCGTTGTGCTGGAAGGGATCTCTAAAGGTCACCTAGTCCAACGCCCCTGCAGAGAGCAGGGACATCTTTACCTAGACCAGGTTGCTCAGAGACTCATCCAGCCTGACCTTGAATGTCCCCAGGGATAGGGCCTCAACCACCTCTCTGGGCAACCTGTGCCAGGGTCCCACCACCCTCAATGTAAAGAACTTTGAGGGCGGTGAAACAAGCTTAAATAGAATGATTCATGTTTTAAGAAGAGTCAGAAAGTGAGATGTCTTATTGGGACTTCTGGAAAGAGGAGAAGCTACTATCAGGAGCTAAAAAAATCAGTGAAAACCAGCTATGTGAGCCCATGTGGGAAGTACCCATGTGATTGTGGTGAATGTCATTACACTCATTCTTCTGTGAATATTTACAGACTGCTGAATTATTGCAGTCTAGTCTTCCAACTCCAAAACCAGATGAAGGAGCTGACAGACATCCCCATCCTGAACTTTTATTGATTGAAAACTAAAAATTGCTGCTTTTAGCATTGAAAAATGAATCTTTCTTCTATATCACATATCCTTACCTGTTTTTTCTGCCTGCTAAAGGGAGTTGCGCATAAAGATTCACACCTTGCCCACAAAGAAATGTGGCAGGGATTCTCCCAGCAAGTTGGGCAACCACTTTCAATGAACTTTGGGTACTAGCTACACTCTGATTCAAAACATAGACCTGTATAGAACTCTAGAAAAGTTACTGTGTATTTAAATTACCAGGCTGGGTATGCTTCTTCTGGGAGATGAATGCATACTGAAAACTGCTGAACTGAGAATCACTGAAAACCCCAGTCCAGATATGTGGAAGTAAGAAAAGACACTTTGACTGTTCTGAAGGCAATGGTGCTGAAAGGTTGCACTTGTGGTTTTTTGAGAAGTGGGGTCTTGTTCGCTGACACTCAGGATGCAGTTTCTACATGTTTACTATTTAGCAAGTGCTTCTGGTAGAAGATGATTCTTGTTTACATTTCCCACTCCTTTTTCTCTTTTGTTTGCTTGTTTTGTTCTCAGATGTTTCTCCTATTAATATGTCTTCTGGAACTGCCTGGCCTACTTTAGGCTAAAAATAGCCCTTGTTGCTGCCGCTGTAGCTCCACACAAGCCACACAACACCCACATTAGGAAAGAAAACCTCATGCGCTGCTGAGCTTCTCTGAAATGACAAACAGGTCAGAAACCCATATGACCAAAAAGCAGGAGGAAAAGCAAATCCTGCTTTTGTGCTCTGCTTCTATTAGGCTTGCTGATGGTGCAAAGCGGGGAAACAGCAGAAAGGCATGTTAGTGTTCTGATTTCCCTCTGCCTCCTCCACATCCACCAAGGACAGTAGATGCCACTTCTCTTATGGAGATACATGAAAGAAACGATGAAACTGCAGGGATACGAAGCTCCAGGGAAGACATTTTTACGCTAGTTTCTGTGCAGTCATTCTTCAAATGAACTTAACCTGATTGATCTGTTGGGTAAATATCAGCCTTTGGGTATGATCAGACCAGTGCTGCTGCTGCTGCTGTCTCCTTAAATGAACAGGAGTACCTCTCCCCTGCAACTGAGACGTCTTCAGTGGGTTGTGCCTCTGCTCCTGATGCCTTACAAAGGAAAAGGGCTCTGGATACGCAAATGTTTTCCTCTGCATTGCAGCAGACAAAACTGAACACTTCTCAGCCTTAAGTGGATAACTTCACACTGCTTGTCTGTTTGCGCCCCTCAGTCCATGCAGCCCATGATGCATGCTGGCGAGATGCAAACAGCCTGGGCTTTCTGGTGATCTTGGGCAAGTCATGGCACTGCCATGTGGCACTGTGTTCCCATCTGTGAAATGAGAGGGTAATAAAGTACCCAGAAATGCTCCTGCAGCTACCAGGAAAAAAAAAAAAAAAGCTGCAGCTAACAGGAAAAGATTTTGTGTTAATTATTTATTCTAGCTTGTGGATGTTATTTTTTTTTCCATTTTACAGTTAGGGCATATTGGCAAAAAGCACTTCACACACTTGTGAGAAGCCAGGACTCTGTGCTCGTTTGCAGCAGAGTAATTCCTGGGTCACTTTTTCTTTGCCCTGCCAACTAGGAGTTTTGTTTGCATATAGTTGTGGCAGTACCATTCTCACTTACAATAACACATCTGTGACTTGGAAGCAAATCACAGCCCAATGCAGAGGAAGCAAAAGCTACTCTCTTGGTGTTTTCACTGAGGTTTTTTAAGTGATGGTTTGTTGAGCACAGGTTGTGTTGGGCAGCATGAGCTCAGACTGGCCTGGCAACTTCTGCACAGCAAGAGCTGCTCAAGTGGATGGGGCAATGCAGTTTTTGAGTATGGGACCACAACACCATGCAGCAGTCTTGGTCATCAGTCCTGCCCTGTGCATGCATGATGAGGCACAGGGGAAGGAGGGAGGCATGCCAACTATGCCAGAGCCTGGATCCCACCCTGCTGCCATTGCCATGCCCTGTGTTCCAGTCCGGGAGGGTCCTCTAACCAAAAGCATCCCTGGGTTCAGGGGCACCAACACCGTTATAGCTCACTCAGATCTCATCCGTCTATGTGTTTGCTTTGCTCCCTGAGCTCATTCTCCTGCTCACTCCTCTTTTTTTTTTTTCTTTTTTTGAGGGGGGCTTTGAGCAGTCCAGCCTGTGTTGATGTCGAATGAAGCCACGGGAGCAGTGGGGGCTGGAGGAGAAGTAGCAAGAGGGGGCTGCTATCGGACTGCGTTCAGCTTC
>NW_009717086.1:8644-9293 GCF_000703405.1 Apaloderma vittatum | reverse complement strand
CCGGGCTTTAGCCGGCGAAGAACCGACGACTGCACACGCAGGGGCTGGATGAGCCAAGGGCTTGGCTGACATCTGTGACTGCCCGGGTGGGTTTGAAGCCGAGCAACGGCAGTCATTGTCGTTCGTGTGGTTCTGGTTTTACTTCCCAGCCACAGAATGAAACGACGTGTTCTTCAGCGGGATCGTTGCCCCCGCCCCGTCACCTGAAAATTCTCAGAGAAGTCGAGTACTTCAGCGAGGCCGGCTCTTCTCCAGAGCCCCGGGAGCGGAGGCAGCGTGGTCTCACGTAGCGATGGGACTCGGCTAAGGCTGTCTGACAGTCAAGTCTGGTGCCTACCTTTCTGTTTTTGACTAAGATTTACTGTTCCTTGTTGTGAAAGAGACCAAACGGTTGCCTGCTGTGTTCCTGTCTCCTGGGAAAAAGAACGGCTCTGGTCGATAATCATGGATGCCGCTGCCTTCCTGAGGAGGGGAGGAAATAGCATCTGCATCTTGTCAGCCTTTGCCTTGCCCTTCATACTTGCAAAAAATCCCCACTGGTTGTGGTGCTCTGTTAGCGTAAGTATTTGCAGTGGTTCCGACATGCTTACCTGCCCAAAAGGAAGGTCCAGGCACGGCGTGTGGATGGAGGAGGCCCAGGTTCATCAGC
>NW_009717086.1:3451-8626 GCF_000703405.1 Apaloderma vittatum | reverse complement strand
GTGGCATCATTTCTGCTCAGGGGGCTCCCCCCCTCCCCGAGATTCTCCCATGGGCTGCGATGGAAGCGTCAAGTCAGAGTTGTTTTAGCCTGCCTGTTTGCAGAGAGTGTTACCTCCCTTGAGATAACTTGATGTCTAACTAACGTGTCATCTACTTAATCATTCGGAAGTGAACTTGAGGAAAATGCCTGGGGCTGGAGCTCGGTGGGAGGTAAGATGGAGCTGTCGAGGCCCCGGGCAGGCTCTGAGAGCACCCAGAGTGTTCTGGTGGCTGTGGCTACCAACCCGGGCAGGTCTCCTCTGGAAACATCAACCCCTGTTGCCTTAATTCTTCACCTGGTCTCTCCCTGACCCCAAACTCATTTGACATAGGGCTGTTGTTTCTTGTTTGGCTTTGGTCTTTTCACTGGGTTTATAGGCTCAGATGGAGCACTTTTATATAGGCTTAAACCAGCCTCTGAAACCTGGAACTGCTGGCAAGGATGGAGCAGGGGGCAGGAGGCGGCAGCAGCCCGACCTGCAGCAGCAGGTAGGTTGGCTCTTCCCTTACGCCCTGGGGAAGGAAGAAAAGCCCAGACCATGCCAGACAAAGATATCGAGGTTGGAGAATCGGGATGCTGAGGAAGAGGAAGGAGGCATCAGAGCTTCGCCAGGCTTCCTTTGAAAGCAGCAATTTACTCATCAGCAGGGGAGGGTGCAGGCAAGTGGAGCTGAACACCCCCACCCATGCCATGGTCAGCATATTCCAGCAACGGACCAGGCAGAGGGAGCTGCTGAACGGCCTCAGATGTTGCATTAAAGCCTTGTGGAAAGCTTTCCTGAATGATTTCCCTCTGGATGTTCTCTTAATGAGGCATTTTAGCATTAAGTGCTGTTCTGTTGTCTAATGAAGGAAAACAGTTTTGCTAGCCAAAAAAAAAAAAAAAAGGCAGCAGTATTTGTACCAAACAGCAGGTGCTGCGCGTGAGAGAGGGAAAAAAATTGGTTGCATCTACTAGTCTTGCAGGGAATGGGCCAAGCAGAAGGCAAGCTTATCTGTTCTGCCTCTGCCTTGGGAGGTGGATTCAGTGACTGTTCTGGGAGAGCAGTTCCCAGGGGGAGGAACAGAACCACCGGCTGGAGGTGAGCGAGAGAAGCAGAACCGCCTCCTCCAATTTTCCCCGTCCCCTCAATTTATTATGCAAAAGGCCTGGCTGTCTCAGGTCAGAGCCTGGAAGGCGAATACCCTGATTCTCGTGCGTGGTAGGTGGCTGAATAAAAAAGAGCCTTAAAGCCTTTTTCTGCCGCCAGTGGCACAGCGGGAAGAAAAATGTCATCGCTGGGGGAGCCAGAGCGTGAAGTAACGAATATCCACGCCTGAAGTACCATCTCTGCGGGCTGGCTTCAGCTTGGCTCTCCTAGCTCCTTACTCTTTCTCGCTTTCCATCTCTCCCTAATTGTAGCTGCAAAAGGAGCTTTCATTCATCATTTATTCCAGCCTTTGCACAGCTTTTTCCTTTCTTACCCTGGACGCACCTGCATTGCTCTTTTCTGGATGAAGACCTCAAACCCTCTCCGGAGCTGGCGAGAGTGCTGCTGGGAACAGCCTGAAAGCCCAGCAAAGCCCAGGCAGCACAGGTTAAACCAGGCTGGAGAGAAGATAGCTGTGAAGACACCTGCAAGCCTGAGAGAACCAGTGGCAATTCTCCCCTGGGGGAATTTAATGAAGGAGGCAGCCCCAAAAAGCCAACTCTGGCCACACGGCAAAGCCCGCTGGGTTTGTCCCGTGGACGGGGCTGCCGCCTCCACTGTTGTACAGTCATTTTTTTCAGAACAGTAGGCAGGAGAAGCAACTGTATTTTTGTATTTGGGTTTTTTTTGACAGCTCTGGCGGGGGCTTAGGCCGGAGTTGCTGGGGGCTGGAGAGTCCCAGACAGGCTGGGAACTGGGAGTGGCTGCCCCAGCGCTGCAAGCACAGCCCCTCTGAGCCCCCCCGGCTCTTAATGCTCAAACGACTGCCACAAAGGCCTGGCAAAAGGGCTGCATGTGAAATGTTTGAAATCTATTTTAAACAAAAAAACAAAAAAAAAAACACAAAAAACCCCACGCCTGTAAATGTTCTTTTTATTAGATAGTGGAGCTAATTTATCCTGTATTCCCTACTGTAATGCTTTTTTTATATTGAAAGGATTTTTTTTTTGGTAATATAAACCAGAACACAAGCCTGAAGCACTCTCTGCACAGTTTGTGTGTTTCTTAAAAAAAATAAATAATAAAAAAAAAAAAATCAAAGAAAGATATTGTGACAGTGAAGTGAAACCACTTTAATTTTTCACTATTTGCTTGGTGTTAAGTACAGTCACTTTCTTACCAGAAGAGAAAGAATAAATTCAGGTACAGCAGCTAAAATGAGGTATAAACTGAAGTGTTCCATTCTCCCCTGCCCCCCACCCCAAGTAACACCCCTTGACCAGAAAGAAGAGCCCAGCTTAGGACAGCCCGACCCTCTCCTTTGCCACCAGCTCCAGTTTGCCAGATACCAGTTAAGTGGAAACAAGGCGATGCAGGGAGCTATGTGAACGATGAGCTTTCTTCACTCTCAAAAGCAAAGGTTTGGGTCCACCCTGGGGGTGAGCCTCGGTCCTGGCCGGTGCAGAACCCTCTGCAGAACACGACCTGGTACAGCTGCCACCTCCCTTGGCGAGATGATATTGGTCCAAGGCCCTTCTCACAATTTAACAGGTGAATTGAGGCCTGAGGAGATGGAGTGCATTTTTTTCCCCCTGAGCAGACCAGTAGCAGAGCCTGAAGTGATGCCCTCGGGCTTTTGATCCCAAATTTAGGCTCAGCTGCAACCCACAGCTGTGGGATGCAGCTCTGCACGAACGTGCCAGCATCCTCCCTTTCCCTCCTGGTCACTACAAAGCCAGCCAGGCACCCTGCATCCTCAAACCACCCTGGGAAACTCCCTCCTCATCCTCACCCGCTACAAATTCAGCTGCTCAAGTGGGCCTGCAGCACCTTGCTGAGGAGAATGGAGCCTTTGTTATAGAAGTGTAGAGCCCAGGCCACTTCCATACTTTCTGCATCATCCATTTATAGCAAGCACGAAAATAAAACAACTTCTTCATCTCCTCCCCTTTCAGGACTAGGTACCAAGTAGTTCGAAACCACCGACGTGGCCAGGCTTTGCTCTGTGTTGGAGCAAAAGGCTGGCAAGACTAGAAGTGGCTCACTGGTTTAAGTTTTGCAGAGGCAGCTGCTGAGCAGGGGAGCAGAGGAATCTGACTTCACGTGACTTCAGGCTCCTTTGGAAATCTGTAACTGCTTCTCCCCAGTTTAATCCTCCAGAACTCTTTGGAACACTGCAGTGACCCCTTTCTCTGACCTACTGGAGACATTTTAAGGTATGCTGACAAAGCAGCCAGCTACAGACCCCGAGTCACCACCACGTTCCTAAGACCTGCCGCCGACACCAATGAGAGCAGCATTAAGAAGACCCTCTGTTTCCTTCTTCTGCAAGTTTGCTTTTGGTGTGGCTGGTTTTACTTGTCTCTCCTAGAAACATAATCCACTCCTCCCTCCCCAAACCAACGATCAGTCTGTGTATACATTCATGTGACCCCCCACCTCAAAAAAAACAACAAAACAACCCACAAAGAATTGAGCATCACGTACCTATACCAAAAGCAGCAGCCACCAAGCTCCTGCAGCACCACCACACCTGCCCCTGCCCGGGCTGCCCTGGATCATCTCCTGCCTCACAGGGGAAAAACTTCCCTCTCAGAGCCCTTCGGAACAGGAAGGCTCCTCTTAAACCTAAGTTTTAGTTGCTGATAATCACATATTGGATGTTAGGAGCAGCTTGGCAGGTGTGTGTTACTGGGAGGCTCCAGAATTTGGCCTGCTCTCCCTTTTATTTACTTCTCAGGGGGAAAAAAAAAATATATATAAAAAAAATCAGTTGTGATGTTTCCTGCTTCAACTATTCCCAATATTCTTACCTGACAGATGTTTTGCATGGCCAATAGGTACAACGCACACACCGTCCCAAGCTCCTGCAGCTGCTTCTACACGCCAAGAGCACTAACACAACATACAGTAACTACCCACTACCTTCTTCTAACTCTACTAAGATAGTAAAACAGCCATAGCCGTAGATCCCAGTCTCGACAGTGACTTGAGGGCTGCTCTTCACATGAGCACTTCTGTTTGTGCAGGCATCTTTCTGCTGGGATTCTGGGATGGCAGCTCTATTCCAGGGCACGTTTTGATCCAGTCAACAGAAGCGCATGAGTAAGAAGTCCGTAGCTTTGTACACAGACCTTCTTGGCTTTAGTCCCATGGAAAACAAAGAATTCCACCTCCAGCTGTGGACAAGGATAATCCGCAAGGAAAGCACGAGGAAGTAGGGCAGCCGATGCTGTTAAGCCCAGGAGGTGTTGGAGAAACTGGCCGGTGAGTACTAAAGCACATGTAGTCTGTCCTTGGCTGAGCCTTCCTATGCCTTGCTCCTCACTGTTCTTCGCCCCAGTTCAGTATCTTAAATGCTACGGACTTTGGTTCCCTCTTCTCACAGGCAGAGGGGCTGTGATGCCCACAGGAGCAGAGCTGGAACACCATTTCCCACAGCTGGGGCTCATCTCTGGAGGCCGCTCACCGATCCACACAGCTGGACCAGCACTCGCTCTGCTCTCACTCTGTGCTAACCCCACCAGCGCTCCAGCCCGTGCCGAGCTAAAGCGCGAGGCGCTACCTCACACCCACTGCTGCTGCGACCGTCGGCACCCACTGCGGCTGCGACCGTCGGTAATGCCGCGACTGCAGGAAGGGTTCTGGGGTGAAGGGGGCAGGAGCCAGCCTTGAAACATCATAGAGCATCCCAAGTGAGGGGCTAGGGCTCTGCACTGGGTCCCCGATAGCTTCCATCCCCTTCTCGCCCGTTCAGACAGTTCCCAGCGCTGTCACAAGCGAGAGGACTCCCTCTTGCTGGACCTGTTCCCAAGCTTCGCACGGCACCTGGTGCAGTGCTGCCAACGGGCTTGGCACCTCGCAGAGGAGAAACTGTTCGCAAAGAGCTGAACTCGACCTGGCCCCGTCCGGCTCCCTGCACAGTCAGTACTTGCTAAAAAAGGGGAAGGGGCTGTACATGAGGCTGCAGCCCCCGCTTCAGGCAGGGGCAAGGGTTTCTCGGGG
>NW_009717086.1:1952-3268 GCF_000703405.1 Apaloderma vittatum | reverse complement strand
CTGAGCCTGCCTCCCGCTGCTCCTCACCTCCCACAGAGAGGCTGGGGAGGGTGGGTCCCACCTGATGCTGTTTCCATCCCCCCACCCCACCCCATGTCACCTGGCAATGCCACCAGCACTGGCTTGCACACTGATTCATGCCAGTAAGTGGAAAAGAAGGAAACCACTTTAGAACCAAAAAGGACTAACCAGAAGGAAAAAAAAAGAAAACCCAAACCAAGTTATAACGCAAAATTACTGACACAAAGCCCCCCTCCCACCCTTCCCATGACAAAAAGCCCAGGAATTAGACTTTCTTGGGACGGCGTCCAACTTGGTAATAATAATAAATGCTGATGAGGACGAAGAGGGCTCGGCTGATGAGGAGGAGCATGGCACCCGTGGCTATCCGGCTGCTCTCGACCAGGGAGACAGTGGTGACTGGAGGAGGAGGAGGGAGACAAGGCAGAGGTTGGTGATGGGAAAAAAAACACCACACCAAATGGAGACAAATAACACAAAAGCTGTTTCCTGCTGCCCTCTAACGCAGCGTCTCGGCAAGAGCTGCCGAGCCTTGTGAACGCAGAAGCTTTCAGCACAGGCTCAGGGGCACGTCACGTTAGGTTGGTTCCTCAACCCTGAAGTCAACCACGGAGCTCGGGACCCCAGAGCTCTCGTGTTTTTTTTTGTCACCCTGCTTCATGGTCTGGAACGGGCACTCGAGCAGATACGAAGTTCCAAGTTCCGTGGTGTTAATTGGGGAATCTGCTTGCTCCTGAGTTTCTTTGTGGCTTAACCACTTCAGTGCCCATGGTTAAATGTTTTTCAACTTTAGAAATGTCTACAAAATACAGAAAGTACACACTCACACACACACACACACAAAACCTCTTTTCTCTCTATTTTGGCTACCAGCACATCACCCATATCCAAACCAGCTACTTTATAAACACAGTTGGTGAGCTACCAATGTAGATACAACAGAGCCCCCTTCATTGTTAAATATAGCTAAGCTCCCTAGAAACAAGCTGAACCGTTATTCTCTGGTTTTGGTAGGACTGAACATCCCCCCTTTTAAGTGTAGGTTGCTACAGTCCTTTCTTGCTGGCCCCAGCATGCTGGCAGGAGATGAGCTGAACTGGCTCTGAAGGGCAGGATATTTTTAGGGAGAAACACAACGGAATCGCCAGAGGGAGACGTTTCCCCTGCACCTGAGCACCCGTCAGTGAGCAGCCCAAGGCAGAGGCTGCTCGGTGGGGAAGGGACAGGGTGGGCAGCTGGCAGGGAAGATACCCCTAGGCCAGGTTATCTTCGCTGGTTCTGATGGGCAATGGAGC
>NW_009717086.1:1533-1878 GCF_000703405.1 Apaloderma vittatum | reverse complement strand
CGTCCCCAGGAACGTGGCGTCCAAGTAGCATGCCTCGGTCAGCAGGCTCCAGCGGATGATGACCTTCTCGGCCGTGTAGAGCGCGTTCCACATGATGAGCGAGATACCTGCAGGGACGAGCAGGGCGGCAGAGCACAGCAGCCCGATGACCAGGGGACCACTGGCAAGGGGGAGCCCACCCCCCTGCTCCCATTTCAGCCTCCCAAGGGGAGGAAAGAATCATCGCAGAATTGTTCAAGGCCGGAAAAAAACTTCTAAGATCAAGTCCAACCACTGACTGAGCACTGCCACCGAACCAGGATGGGGGGGAAGTCCCAGGGGCGCCGCTGCAGCCTGCGGGCCAGA
>NW_009717086.1:0-1506 GCF_000703405.1 Apaloderma vittatum | reverse complement strand
AAAAAAAAAAAAATACACCGATCCCACGCCTTGCAAGCACCTGCCTGCCCTTTGTTGCAGCCGAGCACCCCACCTCCCTTTGCTGGGGTACCCCATAGGTATTTAGAACACATACAGCCCTTCTTATCCTACTTGCAGCAAGCCTGAGCCCCTGCTAGGAAAAAGCAGCAGTAGCTGAGCTTTTTGGAACACCCCTAAATAACTCCTTTGCTAACAGTAGGTGTTCTGCTCCCTGGCAGGATTTGCCCCTCCTGCCACCGGGTACTCACTGAGGAGGGCTCCTCCGTAGAGCCGGACGGGAGTCTTACTGCTCACTGATTCCTCCTCGAAGACAGCATCGTAGAGCTGATCAGGGAAAGTGAGGGCCTGGCGAGAGGCAGGAGACACACTCAGCAGCCTGCACCAGCCAGGGCCATCGAAATGTGTTCTCCCAGGCAGCACCGCTCCGGCATTGAGCCTTGGCGGCATCGGAGCCGCTGGCTGGGACTTTGGAAATTAAAGACACACGTGTCAGCTATAGGCTTCACGATTGGTTTCCATGGTGGAAGCTGCTGTGCCACGTGTGGTTTATCACCCTGCTACTGGAAAAGGACTCCAGCGATGGGAACCAAACTGCCGAGGACGCTGCTGGCGGCAGCTGCTGAGGAGGGGGTAGATGTGGGGGGCCGGGGAGCTGCGCTAGGAAACAGCAGTGCCCAGGACTACGTCCCCTCACTTACCATGATGGCGACCCCAGAAAACATGACGGCGGAAACCAGCTGCCAGACCCTGTGTGAGAGGGAAGACAGAGGACCTGGCATGAGCGAGGGGCAGGTGACCCCATCGCTTATGCTTCACAAAGCATTCCAAGCTGCCCGCTCCATCCTTCAGCCTTCATCCTCCCTCCTCACGCAACCGAGGCAGCCACAAGCCTCAGCTCCTGCTAGCTCCACCCTCGGTACCACAGGGACTGGTCTTGCTGAGGAGACCAAACCAAAACCCCCCCACCCAAGCAGAGGAAGGACATGACCTTGCCAAGAGAATGGCACAGACTTGAGGGGAGCCCCACAGAAGGCATCACCTCGTCACACGTGAGCTCCTCTAGCCTCCGTGGTTCCCAGCACCTGCTGCAGGACAAGAGCTTGAGGGTCTCAGGCTGATTTAGTGGGGGAGAAAGCAGAGGTGGTGTGGTCCCTCAGCCCCCCAGCCCTGAGGAGCCCCTGCAAGGAGCAGAGATGTTGGCACAGCCACAGAGCTGGTGCCATAGTGTATTGGGTTGGGCTGGCCAGATTTTGGTGGCAGGGCGGGGAGCTGCAGGGTGGCTTCTGCAAGAAGCTGCTAGAAGCTTCCGGCCCCTGCGCGGCTCGGCTCGAAGGACCCCCCCGCCGCTGACCAAGGCTGAGCCTGTCAGTAAAGTGACAGGAGAGGAACAACTCTGTGAAATCATATTTAAGAACGGGGACAAAGAACTGCGCCACAACAGCTGGCACGGAGACGGAGCAGTGAGGATACGTGGACACACCAAGG
>NW_009717085.1:0-59317 GCF_000703405.1 Apaloderma vittatum | reverse complement strand
CTTGGCGTTTGCATTTTTGCCTCTCGTTCACGCCGTTTCTTTTTACGGGGAACCTGAGAAGCTCTGGAGTCAGCAGTCCTTGGGGTGAAGGGACTGGAGCACCTGCTTCTTACTCACCTAAAAAGGGAAGGAGGGAAATGGAAACCAGGCACTTGGAGATTTGAGAGTAAAAGGCAGAAGGACACATACTGACCATGTGGCTGATGCTGACCCGGTCAGCAGTAACGTGTTGTCAGCTTGTGTCACAGCGACATTAGACAGGAAACTATATTTAATTTGCTAGTTTCTGAGATGAAGAACTAACACCATATAATAAACAAGCAATTAGAGCAACTGGTGTTCTCTTTTGATGGTCTCTGCTACTGCTAATATTTCTTTGGATAGAATCATAGAATCATAGAATGGCCTAGGCTGGAAGGGACCCTAGAGATCATCTAGTCCAACATCCCTGTCATGGGCAGGGACACCTCTCAACTAGAGCCGGCTATTCAAGGCTCCATCCAACTTGGCCTTGAACACCTCCAGGGAGGGAGCAGCCACAACATCTCTGGGCACGTTATTCCAAAGTCTTGCTGCCCTCGTACTGAAGAATTTCTTCCTAAGATCTAATCTAAATCTATCCTCCTTCAACTTAAACCCATTTCCCCTTGTCCTGTCAGTGGACACCTATGTAAAAGGCCCTCAGCTTGGCTTTTTCAGGCAAACACAGCTAAAGACCAAACAGCAAGCTGTATGTAGACATCCTTATGTAAGTGACCTGAAAACAAAGCATTTCTAAAAATTGGCCTACTCCTTGAAGCATTTGTATATAAAAATGTCTTTGTCAGTGGATGCGACAGATTCAAATTTTGTCCTAACCAGTGAAAAACAGCAAAGTCTCACAACAATTTCAGTACTGTAGTAGGGAGTGTGATGAGATGAACTGGCATGGCTGGGATGAGGTGACAGGTTTTAAACCTCTCAGAGCAGGATCAAAATCAGGGTTGCTAGGCTGGTCTAAACTTGCTGTGCAGATTCAAATTTTACGCAAAAGCTGTTGATGGTTAACTTTAAGCTGGGAGAATTGCTAGGGAATCAAACATTGCCTGTTTGCACTTCGTGAGACCACTTACACTTAGTTTAGATCTTTTTGCCAGTCACTTCTTGATTCCTTCTGTTCCTTGATCCCTGCGGTCAGGTAGCAGAGATGTGACTATTTGTGTAAGTGGAAGCACTTGCTGCAGTCAGAACTTCTTCAGCTGCTGCTCTTTACCTCAGAGTTGGTTTTGCCTCACGTTCTGCAGAGGCCTCTCCTTAGGCTGTCTTCTCTTGGAACAGGACTTCTGCTGTCTCCATAACATCTCTTGCAAATTTCTGGCATTGCCAAACAGTTTCAGAACACTGGAGCCAGGCTCTCAACAAGCTGTGTAGACATTTTGTTGTGTTCTTCGCTTTGTCCATGAGGGCAAAAGCCGATCTGTCTGAGAGTTCTGGACCTGCTGGAGATACAGGGAAAGCCTGTGGTGTGACAAATTCTTGAAGCACCATTTTCAACAGCTCAGTACATTGCTAAGGGTGTTTTTTATCAGAAAGCAGCTAGTTTAGTAACAAGGGTCCTTGGTCACGCCTCAGCTCATCTGCTTCTGCACGCCCACTACCGTTTTGGAACAGCTACTTCAGACAGCATCAGCCATCTTGTACGTTGTCCGTGCCTTTCCCCAACCAGGGTAACCCTAAATCAAAAGTGTCAGTCAACGTGCCGGCTCATGCTCTTTCACAACCTCCTTCCCTTCCCCATTTTACAGGGATAGCCTGTATCTACTAAAAATACTTATTATGAGCTGAGCTGGTCAGGGCAATTCTTAAGCCTAAATAAGGGTTAAGCCACTGTCTTGCTATGGTGAAAACAATGACCACCTTTTTTTTCTCAGTGAAGCCCATATGCGCTTCTGAAGCCAAGCTTTCAAAGACGTCCTTGTGTACCCCAACCAAGCAGATAACTTATCCAAAGCTGTCTAAGAAGGGGAGCAAGAAGAGCCTTTGAGCACAGCAAAAGTGCTTTGAAATGGATGGGCTATTGACTTGCAGTTATAGAGCAAATGCATTCCCTGTTCATTTGTCACAGAGACTTGTATACACAAAGCAGAACAGGTACTAGGAACTAGCATTGAGATTCTAAAGTCTATGAAGCATCTGCCTTCTCCTCAGGATCTGCATACAGCTATTCCATTTGTCCTAACAATCTTGCTCCATGCTTTCCCCATCATTGCACTGGCTTTGTGTTTAGCAGTCATTAGCTGCTCCCTGGAGCTACAGCTGTCTGCAAGAGGCCCTTTATGACCATAAGAGTAAGGCTGAGATCTCATGCATCATTCTGAACTAGAAGCTAGTTCCCTCTCCTTCAGCTTCCTTAGCTGAAGCTCAGCTTGCAACTTGTCCAGTTGAGTTTTGCATAGCATCATGGATGAGAGATTCCACAACCTCTTTGCCACAACAGGCTGTTCACCCTTTTTCCCCTCCTTATAGCTACTTGTAATTTGCCATGTTGCAACTTGATCTGTTGCCTTTTGTCATTTTACTGTTAAACTCCACAAAGAGTCTGGTTCCACCCTCTCTGTTCCCTCCCAGTGGGCAGCTGAAGACAACAATTAGATCATCCTGCAGCCTTTTCTTCAGGCTGAGCAAACCCAGTTCTCCAGTGTCTGCTTGTTTGTCTTGTGCTCCAGCTCCCTATTCTTTTGGTGACCCTCAGTTGGACTCATTCGAGTTTGTCGACACTGTTCTTGTTGCGCAGTGCCCCAGGCTGTGCACAGGACATGAGAGGCAGTACCAGTGCTAGGTGAGGTGGGGGCAATAATCACTTCCTTTGATCTGCTGGCTAACGCAGCCCGGTGTATGCTTAGCTGTCATGAGAGCAATCGCTCACTCAAGTCCATCCTTGCTGTTCACTGAGACCCTCAGGATCTTTTTCTGCAAAACTGCTGATTATCCAGTCACCTCCTGACCAGTCCAAGGTGCTGGGCTTTACATCTGCCTTTGTTGAACTGAAAGATGTTGATGTTGGCCCACTTCTCCAGCCTTTCGAAGTGCTGCTGAATGACAGCTTTGCACTTGAGTGTATTGGGGGCCCACCTCAATTTGGTGTCATCTGCCTGTGTTACCTGCTGATACTTACTTGCCTTGACAAGGAACACATATTGTTACTCACATGTTGAGGTTCAGCACCAGTGATACCATCCTTGGCAGTGCAATCTGGGATGGCGCCATGCTATGGCAGCTGCTCATACTTCTCACGCCATCTAATACTACCCCTGCTTCTAGCACTACGGGTGCCCAGGTGCAATGCTGAGGCTGTGGTTTACTTTTGCAGATCTGAGCCGCAAACTGTGAAGTGCAGCAGGGCTGCCTTGGATGCAGTGTCTGGTCCCCCAGGCAGAAGTCTGGGTTGCACAAGACATCCTCACAGTGCAGCTACACTGGTTTCCTAGAGCGCATAAGCAGTGGATTTGATGCAGTACAAGTCAGGATACTAGCAGCGTGCTCTGGGTAACACTGGTACAAAGTCAAGATATTATCTCCAGTTTGAAGTAGCCACTTAAAATTTGGCCATATAACGGTGTGTTGAACTACATCAAGCCTCGTGCACTAGGGTACCCCTCAGTATAAACTGCTTGTTAAAACATACTCTGAAAATGATGCCTTCTATTAAATACCTTAAGCATTTTCTTTTTCCATAAACAATGATGACCACATTTTATACAAATGGGAAGCTATTTGATATTGTGATTGCTTTACATTTTCCTGAGGTAGCTTTTGAATAGCTTAAAATACATTCATACTTAAAATATATCTGCTTCAGATTACTCAAGGTGAGTACTGAATGACACCTGCTTGGTGTCACCTCCAAAGCACTACAGCCTTCTGGAGAACTGCCCTGATACAGAAGAGTTATCTTCTTGGTTTTTGAAACCAGAGTCCATGAAGTAAGCTAGGAAAACCAAACCAATTATCACTGGGTTTAGATTTGTTGTACAGAGGTTTATAACTCCATTAGAAAAATATTAGAGGTTTGATCTGAGGAAGACTTAAAAAAGCTACCGAAGTGGTTTTGCCTCTTCTGCAGTTTATGGAGTGATCTGGAGAGTGTCAGCAGGGCAAATGTGCTAAATGTGGGATGAAATGTTGTTAGGGCAGCTCCTTGCATCAGCAGCTCCCTCCAAGCTGTAGTTGCCAGAATGATCTGGGTGGCCTGAAGGAAATGAGGACAGTTCTCAGAACCAGTAGTTGCTGACAGATAAGTGTCGTGAGCGGCAGTCAGGCCCTCATCTTCTTCCCAGACTGTAAAATGACACACGTTATTTCAGCCCAATGACTGTAATTTTATATTCAGCGGGGGGAAAAAAAATAAAATAAGAGCCTTCTATAGCTGCATATATTAAATGCCTCTAAATCAACGTGAAAACAAACCCTAGACGAGAAGCAAGGCCGTTCGCTGGTGTTTTCTTTAGGATGCCCCAGTCCAGAAGAGCTGCTGCAAATTGAATACATTTGTTTCTGATTACTCTTCATGGCTATTTTGTATGCTCTTATTGCTGCCCATTCACACACAGCCAACACTCTCTCTGGTCTTCGTGTTTTATTTTCCATTTGATTTCTGTCAGTACCCTTATCCTGTGAAGTTCATAGCACAGGATTTAATGAGCTTTTCAGTAAGAATGTGAGTTATCAAATGGCACATTAAGCTACAGGATTTCTTTCTTCGTAGTTTTTGGCTTTATATGATTTTTGTCCAGTGTAATGGATTTGTTGTGCGGTCTGTGTGACTTAATGATCTCTTTTTCTGCTGATGTATTTTGATCAAGCTAAGCAGAAGTTTTAGAAGTTACTGTAACAGTCTATTTACATCACTTAAGAGAATGAGTGATCAGACATCTCGTGTAAAATCAACCGCTGAAGAGCTGAAGAAAACAAAGGTACAGGGGCCTGTGGCATTGTGTGGCAGCGCCTGGTGCATTAGTGGGAGGAGGGGCTTGAGGGGCTTTCCCCTATTAGCATGCCTGGTATAGTTTTTACAGTACTAAGTGCAGCCACACAGCTGGGCAGCTTCCTCTCTGTGCTGCATCATGTGAACTATCTGATAAATGGAGCCTTTTAAAAACTTCTTGGAGGAATCTCAGGGCTTGAAAATTTATGTCCTAAGAGCTGTGAAATAAGATAGACAAGAAGTGCCCATGCAGAACTGCATTTTCTGTTTAGGTAAAAAGCACTCTAAAAGAAAAATTGAATAGTTGCATCGAGCCTTTTCTATTCCTATATTGTGGTTTAAATCCAATGGATGCTCCCAGGAAGAATAAACTCCTCCTCAAAGGGAATCTGCATTCTGATCACTTTTCCCCTCAAAAAAGGATTGCCAAGACAATGTACTGAAGAGATACCATAAAAAAAGTGGAAAATTCGAAACGAGAAAAGGGGAGGCTGATTGGTTTTAATGAGTAATTTCAACTTTAGAATAGAAAAAATGAGCTATGTCCTGCTTAGAAATCAGAGGGCAGGACTCAATAATTATAAGGAAGAAGATTAATGAAATTTGTATGCAGAATACATCTCTTCTGGTGTATGAGATGTATTATTTCACAGTAAACCCAAAAGAGTGTTTATGCAGCAAAGCCTTTAGAGACATATCAGGACACTCCAAAACCCAAATAGATTGTGTACGAGTGGAAGTATTCCTGCGTAATGCAGTCCTGGATGCTAGAATATGCCTACCATGTGACTACAAGAATAGGCATAACTTTCTAGCTGTGATGAAAGGCTGCAGCAGATCAAAACAATTTTGTGATTGGTCTGACTTGGTCTGAAACATGGAATTTCTTAGCATCTTGAAATTGTCAATGATTTCATTCAAAATAGACTGGTCATGTGGTGCCTAAGAAGGAAGATTCTAGAGGTGAACATAAAAAATTCAAGTGCTGTCATATGCAGTTATAATGTAATTGACTCCCACATCAAATCAGGCCTAGGAGTAAAGAACTGTAATTAGAAAAAAGAAAGGAATCATGAACCTAATAAAGCAACATGAAGTGTAGAGACAGGAAAAACATGGGATAGCAAAACCCGTGGAAAGCAGTACAGGAAAAAACACCATAGAATGAAGTTAGATATCCCAACCAAAGATGTCATGAGATGAAAGCATCACACAAACAAAAATAATTTTACTACAGAGAGCATAGGGAGATACGTAGAGGTATGTGTTTTATAAACTATATATGAGGGAATATGCAATGAATTTATCTTAGGAAGCTGATCATCACAAACTTTTTTAATGCATTCCTATGCTCCCTCAACTATGGAAATGGGGAAACCAGACATCAAAACCAAAGATGAGCATAGGGAGGAGGTGCTTCCAAAACAAAAAACCCCGTGCTTAGCTAAGGTATGAAATAAAAAATACACAAAAGACCCTGCAGAAGACTTGGAAAAAATGCCATGCTTCCACATCAGAGCTCAGTAATGCCCCAGACCTTGAATAGCACTTGCTGTTCTCTAAGATTGACGGATGGTGCTGCTGGAGTACTGAAAAATTAGTGGGTTAAAAAAAAGTCAGTGCGCTGAGCCAAGAATGAATAGAAGTCAGTTTAGTTTTTATCTAGTAGTTAACACAAGGGAAACTGACCTCACCTTGAAAATGCTATCAGAACGTGCAATGGAAGTATAAAGGGAGACTCGTGTATGTTTTGCTGCTTTTGTGAAGGCTTTGAGAAGTGTCAGCATAACAGGCAGATAGGCATCACTGAAAAATCAGTGCGCTGAGCCAAGAATGAATAGAAGTCAGTTTAGTTTTTATCTAGTAGTTAACACAAGGGAAACTGACCTCACCTTGAAAATGCTATCAGAACGTGCAATGGAAGTATAAAGGGAGACTCGTGTATGTTTTGCTGCTTTTGTGAAGGCATCCCTGAAAAATATATTGATGACTCACAAAATCCAGAATCTAGAAAATACTGTAGCTGAGAGAGTAAACAGCCTTGTGAGCAGATATTGAAACATCACAGTGCATCATCAAGGTACATTTTGTCTGTGAAAACATTTGGTATTAAGTAGAAAGCATTACAAATGACAGTTTGGAATATTCTAAATGACATTGGAGTTAATGGAGCTTATACGAACAGTATAATGTCTGTTAGCAATCTTTCTCTAAGAGTTCGGTTAGAGAAGATCTTCAGAGCTTGGTGAATGTTTTGAAAAATCATTATGATAAATATTAAGAAAACAAAAGTGCTAGTAATAGTGTCAGCAAAAGACAAAGTTGACAGCTCATTTATTTTAACAACCAAGCAGTGGATCAAAGCTACCAGCACTCCAGTAGTTTGTTGTAGTTCTTGTTTCATGGTGTGTTCCTAGTCCTTGAGTCATCGCCATTTAATACTTCGTTGTGTTGTGCACAGGGAACAGAAGAATAGCTCCCTTTCTAGACAAAAGTATGACTTGATGGGGTAACAGTTTTGTCCCTTGTCCTTTCCTTAGGATGCAAGGGCCGGATGGCGTGGAAACCACATTTTTCTTTTCCTTGCTCAGTGATGTGCTCCAGGGGTTGCAGTAATCCATGTGCACAGGGAAACCTGGAGAAAACCCAAGTGGTCCTCATGACTTACAAAAGTAAGGCTTAATTCTCATTTCAGTAGTTGTTTTTTATCTTTGCTATGTGTTACACTATTACTCCCACTTCTGGCATCTCTATTTTGCAGTGTTTTTGCTATTCTTCCTCCTCTTCTTTTTATTTGTTATAGTTTTTCTCCTTATGAAAAGACAAGGTGTCCCATGTCTTATCCAAGTCATAGGAGTGCAAAAGAGCAACCTGAAAGCTGAAGGAAACAGCTGGTCCTGTTCAGCTTTGCAAGAAGACAATCCTAGGATTGGCCTCTATTTCTTCTGACACAATTTTCAGTGGGTGGACAAGTGACAGAAGGGAAGGGGGTAAGTTTTTACATTTACAGATGGAAGAAGGAAGATGGCATAAAATAAAACATTAAAAAGCCCTTACAGAAATTAATTGCCATTTCCAGTGTTATTCATGAGAAAAACAAATGTGCACATTCACCATATTGCTCAAGAAGTGATGGATGGTTAACCATCTTGCTCCACTGTAAAAGCCTGACACTTAAAAAAAGATGCAGAAATGAATCAAAGTGCACTTCAATTTTGAAACAAGAGGTGAATATTTAAAGTCAGTTGAATAGCCAAAACCACAAATGAGGAACTGTTGAGAGTTACACGGTTAGAGCACAGCTGCTTGAAGTAAGAGCTTAACACTACTGTGTATCTGCAATACATTGCCTGTCACCAAATTACTCCTAGAATGAGCTACGAAAAGACAGAGTAAAAATACCAGGTGCGTTGCAAGGTACAGTGGGATTCAGAGAACACAGGGCATTTTACACCTTTCTCGTGACTGGTAAGGATGGGAGATGGTGATCTGCTATCACTTGTTTGGAGATGTCAGTTTAAAGAGATGAGAAAAAGGCTGAGAAATCGGTGTGAGACGTTGTCAAGGTGACAATAACCAATTAAAATAAGAGGTTATTAAAGCGCACTGTGATGCAAAATAATACATCTATTCCTTAGAAAAAAATTACACTTTTTTGTTGTTGTTTTGGAGTTTGTGGGGATTTTTTTAAATTTACATTAGTATTCTTGATTATGTGTGATTGGCATGTGGAGGTTTTTATTTCAAAAGGCACAAATACTGTACTTCAGAACAATAATATTTATTTATTTCCTGTCTGCTATTTTGTAGGATAATGATCTTTCTGTATTTTTTTTTCCGAAAGAACGACATTTTCAAGCTTGCAATTGCATTGGCTCCCTCTGGTGGCATTCTGAAATGCTCTGTTTTATAGTCCAGTGAAATTACTGATGCAAAATTAGTTTGACAGCAGAAATTTGAGGTTAGTATTTTACGTAATTGCCATATTAAAATATTATGAACAAATAAGAATATCTCTTAAATCTAATTCAGATTACACAAAATAAGCTCATAAAATGAAATTCTAGCAATCTAGGTCAAAATGGCTGGAGAAAACATCATTCATTTCCCCTCTCTCACATTCTCTCAACTGAAATCCTGGATAGCATTTTGCTAGTATGTGTTTGGAAAGGAGAGGAGTTACAATAATGTATTAACTATGAGACTTGGCAACAAAAATCAATCAGTCTCTTACAGAAAGTTTTAATAGGAGAATTTCCATTTTGAAATTAAGGCACTTGGCAGCTGTTGCCCCTTGCATCCTGAGAGTTCTTGCCAGAGTTGGACCAGATGTGCAGTTAATGCCTGTTTTTGTCCATTTGGTGTTAATAATGAATATAGAAAGGAGAGATGGAAAGAAAAGATGAAGAGGGGCAGGAAATAGGGAAGCAGTTAGATCATTTCCTCTGTTTATGCACATGGGAAGGACCTACATTTTAGGGATTTTGCAAAAGATGAAACTAACCCTTTTGCCTAGAGTTGGGTAACTCTGCAGTTGCCCAGTCTCAGTGTAGCAAGACCGACCAAGAGGAAGAAAATTATTAATATTGCATCATCACTGCATTCCAGTCCCATATCTCTTCAGCGTAAGTCCTTGTCAGTAATAACTGAGAGTTCAAGGAGAGGGAGAGTATTTTTCACTCAGTTTGACTCTCCTGTATGAGCGTTCTCGGGCTGATAACAGTGATATACTTTTATTTATAGCACTGTTGAAACTATTAAAAGAAGAGGTGTCCCTACCCATGACAGGGAGGTTGGATTAAATGACTTCTAAGGTCCCTTCCAGCCTAGGCCATTATATTATTCTATGAAGATAGGAAAAAGTTAAGTTTTTCTGTAGATTAACTATTAATATTGGAAGAAAACATGTAGGCTCTTCTGTTTAAATGGATGAGGGGGCCACAATCTTTTCTAACATAGTTTAAAACCATTGATTTCTAAATGTCATGAAGACTAAGCTTTTTAAAATCACTGCTAAATACCAATAATATTTTGCACTTCTGACAAAATTCAGATGAAGATAGCAAATTTTTGCCCAATCTAACACCAGCAAAATCCTTCTACTTAAGGAATAGATTTTAAACAAACTTACTAGATAACTTTTTAATGAACTTATGGGTCTACTGAGCCTGAAATTTCAGTTCTTCAGAACTATTTCAGACAGGTTGCCCAGGGAGATTGTGGATGCTCCATCCCTGAAAGTGTTCAAGGCCATGTTGGATGGAGCCTTGAGCAGCCTGATCTAGTGGGAGATGTCCCTGCTATGGCACGGGGGTTGGAACTAGATGATCTTTGTGGTCTCTTCCAACCCAAATCATTCTGTGATTCCGTGATTCTGTGATTCTATGATTACTAAATCTTGTTTCTTCACATAAGTCCTGTATTATTCAGCAAGTTCTTTACTTGACATTTCCACAATGTGTGGGGCTTTTTACATCTACAAAGCCCACTGGTTTTGGACAATGCTGCTTGCCTTTTTTTTTAATTATTATTTAATCAATTGAACCAGAAATAAGTTACCAATTTTTAAATAAATGTAGCTTCTAAATCAAGAAAGACTATAAGAAATGTCAGCAGTGTTTAAAAGGCAAAAATGCTTAAAACTGTGCATTAAGAATGGAAAGTAATTAATAACTCTGCAACTTATTTTTAAAAGCTGAGCTTGACTATTTATAGCTAAGCACTGTCAAGAGCAATATGTGTTGATGAGAGACACTGACTGTTAGTACATTCCTAGATTAGGTGCATATTAACGAGGCCCGCACATAATGTTTTAAAAAAAAAAAAAAACAAAGGAGAGAAAGCAAACACCTTGCAGAGGCCTCCATTTCAATACAATGCTAAACCCAAAGTTTTATTTTTGCTTTTGTCTTAATCTGGGTTATATGAAGGATAAATTCAGGAGAACTGGCAAGCACCAACGCATTTGACTCTTAGAGGTGTGTCAGTCCTTAAACCTGGGCACAGAATCACTTTTACAATGCCCATCATCTGATAGGATTCCCTAGAAAATTTCAGAGTTGATGGGACGCAGCTTTGCAAGAATTTGAGAGTCTGACCAAAAGACGAGAATTTGGGCCAGAAGATACATCAGAAGATAGATTAATGGAATAACTGATTAGTCTTCTCATCGTCACTTCTACTGAGACAAAAGTCCTTAGTAAACACAGGAGAGAGTTCCAGAAGTCTGACCATTCCTGTCAAATAACATATTTTTGCAGGATGAAAGATTAAAATACCAAAATGATACATTTTTAAGGTAAATTAATTGTGAATATCCTATTACAACATGCATTCTTATCGTACACAGAGTGTAGCTGCAGAGTGTAGTAATCTGTTCTCCCAGTATTTGAAAGTGAAAGAAAAACTCTGTACTTAAAAATGAGCCATACAGGGGCAATTAATAATATCCCTTTTCTCTAGACATGCTTTTGTGTAAAGTTCAGATCTAAATCTGAGTTTGTCTACAATTTAGGGAGGGACAGAAGAGTGTTTCAGTTTTGCACACCGGATGCAGTACTTCAGCGGAGATATTTGGAAGAAGGATGTTGTGGAGAGATACATATCTCAGATTTGAATACCTTTGTGTTTCAGGATGCCTTCAGAATTTGGGTGTTGCCTTGTGCTAGTTCCATATTTAAACTTCCTCTGTAATAAAACAATTACTTAGTTTGAGATTTTGGTGAGTGAAATAAAGAGAATTCATGGGTTTTGAAAAGACCAGGTCATGAAACCTATGTGTGTAGAGAGGAAAATGTGCACAGAACTCATGGAAAGAGGATATGAAATTTGGAAGGCTGTAACCACAGTTTCTGCAGCCCATAAACCACAGCATTTCAAGGCTTCATATGTTCAAAGGATGCAGGCAAGAGGCTGTCACAGTGCAGTGGGCTCTCTCCCTTTGCCAGGTCACTTTCTGAAAGGGAAACCAGCATGAACTTACGCATCAAGCACAGCGATTTCATGGCTAGTCCTAAGTGGTTGGATATGGTACAAGGAAAGGATGGGGGTGGATGATGGTATCAGGGCAGTCCAACAACAGCAGGCGTGCCATGCACGCCTGTCAAAAGTTTACTGGTCAGAGATCTCTTCTGTCTCCATTCTATGATTCTATGATTCTATGATTCTATGATTCTATGATTCTATGATTCTGTGATTCATTCACCTTCTCATACTGCATGAGAATACTGTGAACACTCTCTCCCTGTACAGTCGGTTGTACTGGTTTGGGCTGGGGTACAGTTAATTTTCTCCATAAGTAGCTGATATGGGGCTGGGTTTTGGATTTGTGCTGGAAACATCATTTGTGATTGAGGGTTGTTTTTGTTACTGCTGAGCAGAGCTTACACAGAGTCAAGGCCTTTTCTGCTCCTCTCACCACCCCACGAGCGAGGAGGCTGGGGGCGCACGAGAAGCTGGGAGGGGATACAGATGGGACAGATGACCTCAATGGATCAAAGGGATATTCCATAGTATATGACCTCATGCCCAGCACTATAAAGCTGGGGGAAGAAGAAGGAAGGGGGGACATTCAGAATGATGGCATTTGTCTTCCCAAGTTGCCGGCACACATGATGGAGCCCAGCTTTCCTGAAGATTGCTGAACACCTGCCTGCCCGTGGGAAGTGGTGAGTGATTTCCTTGTTTCGCTTTGCTTGTGCGCGCAGCTTTTGCTTCACCTATTAAACTGTCTTTATCTCAGTCCATGCATTTTCTCACTTCTACTCTTCTTATTCTCTCTCCAATCCCATGGGGAGGGAAATGGGTGAAGAGGCTGTGTGAGACTTAGTTGCCATCTGGGGTTAAACCATGACACTCAGTAGACAGACAGACATAGCGTTTCAGTGTTAGACTGGCAATATTATTCTGGGCTGCCTGAGGTGTTCAAAGTCAGGTGGGATAAAGGTAAGGTTATTTGACTAGAAGACTGTTATCCCTGCTTGTTTCATATCTTTGTCCAAAGAAGTTAGTTGCTAGAGTTTTCCATGATTTCAGCCACACAGAAATATTACCTACCTGGACTCATTCTTTTGGTTTCATTTCATTTGAGTCATTAATTTGTTTCAAACATGTTAATTTATATTATTGGTATATTATTACTAAAGAGGTGGTTACACTGGGAATGAAAATTAGTTTATATTAAAATGTGTTTTAATAGGTAATTTAATTGATAAGTTTGGTGCTACCACAAGGCAACTCCCAAGAAAAGGGAATATTTTAACTTAATATGCTTTGTATAAACACCTTCCAAGCCTGTATGATAATTGCTCATCATTATGTCTGAAGCAATGGTCTTTTGGCAGACATTTAATGACTGATATTCCATTGGGCAAGCTAAGACTCTAGTATTCACTTACTGAGTTATTGTCTTAATTCTTTGTATCTGGATGATCACAGAGAATGTTATTAATAATAGATTGGAAATGAAGGATAAGAGGGTCTATTTATCAAGGACCTTATCCGAAGGACACACGAACTCTGGCTTGCCGAACTGATTGTTCTGTGCAAGTGATAGTGCCATTTGTACAGCAGATGCCTAATAGTAGCTGCTGAGGAGTCACTGAACTGCATTGTTCTCAGAGAGTTGTATGCATCTTACCATCTCTGCAAATTGCAAAAATAAATGTATAGAGTACAAATACATTTTCAAAGATGAGACTGCTTTTCATAGATGAGGTTGCTTTCAAGCAGCTGAAGATGTGATACAAGCTAATTTCATTACATGGCTATCTATTCCTTGCTTTCTAATTGCAGATAAACCAGAATAAAGAAAACATTTGTAGCAGAAGGTAACATGAGAAGAAACACACTAAAAGGTCTTGAAAGTATTTGTATTGCGAAGAGTTCTATCATGCATCTACCAATGGTTCCTAGATTTTTCTGAAGGGGAGAGACTTTTTGTCATCTTTGAAGTGTCTTAAAATAGTTGACCTTTTGTATATCCACTATTTGCTTTTCTGCAGCCTGCAACGGGAAAGGATTTTCTCGTTCTGCAAACAGCATAATTTTCTCCTAGACGTAGCCGTTTATGATGAACTCTGGAGGAGTACATGTTAGAGGAGAAGCCTTTTGGAGAAGGCATGGGAAAGTCAGACAGCTGGCATGCCACAAGATAATCCCCATTCACAACATTTCTTTAAGCAGTCCTATAAACCTTTTCTCATTTTCCTGAAGGCCAAATGTGTTAAACTCCATGTTGGTATGGGATGGGATACAGAATGTGGCACGTGATGAAGAGCTCAACTCCTGGGACTGAACTCAGTCTTGTGAAGACAGGAGCAAGAAGGAGAACAGTAAAACAGCATTTGCTAACAGAAGAGCAGAGCAGTGGGACTCAGATCACCAGCTGTGTTGGATTTATAGCAGTGTATGGTACAAGCAGCAGTTGACTTTATATTTGGAGATGGCCACGGAGAATTAAGGTGAGAAGATGGCAGTAAATAGATTTTACTGCCATTCATGGTATTTGCAGAGGCTGAGGACACACATGCTCCCACTGAATCTGAAACTTCTACCAAATGTGAAGTTTCTGAAGACTTATTGTGCAGAACAGGAACTCAGTCATTCAATCAGCTGGATTGTGGATTCCATGGAAAAGATATCTCTGCAATATAGATCAGCAGCTATATTTGACTGGATGTATAAATATGCATAAGATAACATAGATAAGAAGATGTATTTGAGTGGATGTTGTCCTTGCTCCACAAGGGCAGGTGCCTCCCTAGGACCAGGGTGCTGGAGCCTCCCCTTTGGGGTTGGTGGTGTGGCAGAGCAGGGCTTGGCAGCCTTGGCCTGTCCCACAGCCCTGGCTAGGAGCAGAGCAGCCAGAGGTGGGGAGACTGAGACAGTCCTGGCCTCAGGCATTGGGCACCTCTGTGGGGGTGGGCCGAGGCTGCACTGGGACATCAGCCAATGGGTGGGGATCAGGATCAGTCCTGGTGAGGGGCTCTGGGGTCAGATACAGCCATGGGATGGCCAGCCACGCTGTCTCTGTGGTGCTGTCCTCACTGGCACCAGCTTGAAGGCGTTGCACTGGCTCTGTCTTGGCCCCGAGCCCCACTGCCAGATACAGTTAGGACCCTTAAGGATGCATTCAGTAAAGGCACTACAAAACAAGTGGTCAGGAAACAGAGTTTATCACAGGATTTGTAACAATTGACAGGTGGGAACTCAGGACTGTAGAAGAGCTGCAGAGCCACTGAGGAGACCTTGTCAGCTGGACCCATTGCTCTAGCACAAAGTAAAGACATGCTTCGAGGTCATGAGCATGTCTCTGTAATTCGTCCCTCCCTCTCTGCAGCTAAGGCATCTGAAATTAAGAGTTTCTGTTAGCTCTGTTTCAGCCACTGAAGGCAAGAACACCAAGACTGAAAAGAAGCAGCATCATTACATCTGCTGAAAGTAGCACGGAGTTAGTCAATGGCTAAGGGTGGGCAAAAAGCTCAGAAAAAACAAGGATGTCAGGACAAGGGTCTAACTAGTCAGACTATCCAGCCACTCCCCTTGGGTGAATACTGCTGTGTCTGAATGACTGTGTGATTTTCTGATGTAGATTCTTGGTCTTCAAATATAACTGATGACATTCTTTTCGTAAGAGAGAGGGAGATTAAGGAGCGCTTTAAGAACATGACAGTAAGCTTCAATTATTTGTAAGCAGCGCTCTTGCAGAATATTAACTTGAAACACTGACTGAGAAGATCTGAGGCCCAAGCACCAGAAGTCAAAGATACACTCAACTTGTCATTAAATATGAATACCTCCATCAGGGGATATTTTGCCAACATGATTTCAGACCAAAAGAAAGGCTTACATTTTCTGAAAATGTCTCTATTTTTTCCAGCTATGTGAACTGTAAAAGTCAAAGATGTTATCTCTCATTACAAACTGTGACACTTTGAGATCTCACAAAAAATTCTCCATATCTGAAATATTGGTTAAGTACAGTTTGTGAAATTTATTGTGTTGCCAGCCAATGACTTTAAATTATTTTTGCCACAGTACTTCTGAAATGAAAACATCAGGAAAATATTTCTCTGCAAATATGAATTGCAGCTCCCCAAATTTTCTGCATCATCTTCCTGACATACTTGGCAGAGGCTAAGCTGTTGGTTAATGAGAAGAAAGAAGTGTATGAACCAGAGTATTGACAAAAATAATTGACAAATGGCTTCTAGTCAGAGCTCCTGAGGGGTCATGACAAGGTTGAAGTATTAGCCCACCATACTGAAATAAACATCACAAGACTGATCAAAAAATACAGAGACGTGCTTGTTTCCTTAAGAACAACGATCCCAATGTCTTCTCAAGTGACTTTACTGATTTCTTGAGACAAAGCAGTACTTGGTGCAGGACTCCATCTACTTAAAATGCCATAAAGCTGCTGAAAAACATAGCAAAATACGTCAATTCTCAGAAAAAACAGCTGCAGCATCCTGCTATCCCCCTTGTACATGTAGCCTTTAGGAGTCCTGAACATAATAATGAGATATGAATATCTCCCAGTCTAAAATCTTCTCTCAGTCCCATGCCTTTTCTTCACACCTTTCCCAGCAGTATCTTTCCACACTCATTTCCAGCCATTTCCTCAGATTGCATTTCTAGAGCTGTACAGGGAACTCACTGCATCCTCATCAAGTTTGCAGATCACACCAGATCAAAGGGGTTGCTCCACACACTTGAGGCCTGGGCTGCTGTTTGACAGGCTGGAAGGTTGGAGGAAAAGGAACCTTATCAACCTCAACAAGGACAAGTGCAAAGTCCTACACCTGGGAAGGACAAACCACTGGAGATGATAGAAGCTGGACACTGGCAGGCTGGGAGCAGCTCTGTGCACAAGGAGCTGAAGGTACTGACAGTCAGAAAGCTGAACATGAGCCAGTGGTGTGCCCTGGCAGCAGAGAAAGCATCCTGAGCTGCATTAACAGGAACACAGCTTGTAGACTGAAGAAAATTTATCTCCCTCTACCGGCATTCATTAGATCACACCCAGACAGTACATGTTTTGGGCTCCTCAAAACAAAAGACACCGAGAAACTAGAGCAAGTTCAGCAAAATATCACCATGGCAGAGAGGCTGGAGGACCTGCCCCATGAGTGAAAGCTGAAGGAATGGCACTTGTTTGGCCTGAAGAAGAGATGGCTTCAGGGGACCTCAGGGCAGCCTCCCCATACTTGTAAGGAGATGATTAAGGAAGTGGAGCCAGGATCTTCATATCAGTGGATAGTGGGAAGCCAGGAGATGAGGGATGTCAACTGAAGCAAGAGAGGTTCAAGTGGGATGTAAGGAAAGCCATTTTCCGCAAGAAGACACCCCAAAGTGGGGTAGGAACCCAGAGAGGCTGTGCAGTCATGATCTTTGAAGGCTTTCAGGATCTGACTGAGTAAAACCCTGAGAAACCTGGTCTAATCTCACAGCTGACCCTTGTTTGATCAGGAGGTTGGACTGGAGAGCTTCTGAAGGTCCCTTCCAACCTGCGTTGTTCTCTAATGCTACAAAATTATTTCTGAAAACTTTCCTCTCCCCTCCTTGGGTGACTTGAAGACAGTTTAATCGAAGTGAGAAGTATGACATAGGAAGAAACTAATGTTTTATTTCAGTAAATTACATTAAAATCTTATGATTGTGAAAAGAGAGATGAAAGTAGCAGAAACCACAGGAAGTGAAAGAGCAGGGGAAAGTGCTTTGGAACAGAGTTTGTTAACAGTTATCCATGTGAGCAAGGACTGATAGACAGCCCTGATTAGTGTACAATTGTAACAGGACTCCATGCTCTAAAATATCAAAACAGTAAAGTGGTTCATTATAGCAATTATCTACCCAGGGGTAAAAGCATAATAGATGAAGTTGCGAAAATACTTCTGTGTTCATTAGCCTGATTATGTTGCAGTTGTGTTATAGGGCACTATATGCTAACGCTGTACCTAACAAACAGAAAATGTTAATCGAAATGATAGGAAGGCAAGTTGTAAGGAAGCCAGTCCATGTTCAGCCATTACAAATCCAAGTACATGTTCAGTCTACAAATATCTATTGGTGGGTCTGTGGTCAACTTCCAAAACCCTTTAATCTGATCCAAGTTATGAGGAGATGGAGCAGCATCTTCTTTTATGACACTGTAGCTCAGTAATACTCTGCTCAGAGCCAAGATTGAACAATTTTGATTTTTAACTTTGGGAAGAAGATATCTCTTCATTTGACCTTGAAGATTATTGGAAGGCAAATAAACGATCAAGCATTGTCAAGCATTTTTTGGTGAAAAGCTCTTTGTAATCAAGATTTGTAAACTGAAAGACTAAAATGAACTGAACTGCAGCTTTTCAACATGGAAACTTAGTAATGTCATCTATGTACAGGGATGTGAGTCCCTCCTTTCTATAATAAATATGTCTTAAGCTCTTGCATTTAAATATTTTTTATATATTATACTTTTAATATAACATTTTAGTAAAGAAATTACTTTTGGTTCTGTTCAGGAAAAAGCCTTTAACTCTTCAGGTACTGGTGGATTCAGACCTGTTTCAAGAATTTCACCATTTCCCTTGTGTGTTTGAGTCAGGTTGTCATATTCACCCATGTGTCTGGGGAGAACAGAAGGTACATATAGATCTTTAGCAGTGTGGAAAACATTCCCTTCGTAGAGGTACTAGCTGACAAACTATAGGGAGGAAGGATTGTTCGCCAGCTCTTTCTCAAATCCTTCCAGGCAACTCCTTCCAGAGCTCTGAAGAGTCTTTCGACACTTAGAGTCAGAAGATCTAAGGGTTCTAATTATAACCAGTTCTTAACCACTGACATGGATAATGATGATGAGAAAATGAGATCTCAGTGTGTTTCTTCTGGTTTTTATTCACCTGCAGTGAGCATCAGAGAGATAACTGAGTTCTACTGATTGCATATGGCACCACTGCCTCGGGATACTAGGAAAAAGTTATATGAACAGCTGATTTGGATAACCGATTTGTTCTAAATTTGGTGCTCATTTCCATATTAAAGCCCCAGAACACAGATCTGTATGTACAAACTCTCTGGAGTTATTACATTTATGCCAAGAATCAAGCCTGTGTAAAAGGTGCTCAGGAAAAATTACACAGTAGCTAGAGAGGGGTAAAAACACAAGAGGATAGTAACAGGAAATGAATGAAGACATAAAAAAGAATTGATTGTTTTTGGGGTTAGGGGAATGGGCTTCTATGGCTAAACCCAGCTGGCCTGGAGGAAGAGAAAAATAGGATAAATAAAAATAAGTAGGAAATAAGCATTGGCAATTAAGTTTTAATATGATTCCGGCCAGAAGGTAGCAATATTTGATAAGAATCTATTTAAACTTGAGTGTATGAACCATCAGGGTCAAAGATATGTAAGGGGGGAGTTCTTAAATAACTAGCACATATATTTGCTGTTCTCAACAAGGTATTTTCTCCAAGGAGAGTTTCAAAATATGACACTGTAATTCCAATAGTCCTCCCATTTCCTGGACCAGATTTTCTTCCCTTTTCTGAATCTCTGCATGCTTGAATAGCTTCAAAAGTGTTGCAGAGGGAGTTGTAGTTGCAGCAGTTAGGACAGATTTCCAAGCTGGGAGGAATGAAAACAAGTTTCTGAATTAAAAAAAAAAAGAAAAAATAGCAACCGAGATCAAAGCGTGCTTTGGGGCAAGCTGTTCTTTATGATTGCAGCAGGCGCAGCAAGTGATGTAACTTCGCTGTGCAATGAGAGTAAAATGGGCTACAGCTCACAGTCCCAAAGGGCCTTGGCACTGAGTGTCACCGAGGCAGCACACCCGGCCTTGCCATAGCTTCCAGGGACTGGAAGAAGATAGTCTTGTGACAAACTTGAGGATGATGGGGGCCAGAGAGGCTTTCCAAACTCCTTTAAGATTTTTCTAAAGAAATAATGTCACCGAAGTGACTATTCCAGCCTTTAGGCTCATGCAGCTTCTGTGGGTAGGCTGAATTATAGGATGCTTTGGAATGTAAAATTTCTCCTGTCCTTTGCCTAGTGTTCAGCTGGGAAATTGCTGAGTACTAACACTGGTTGAAGATCCCATTCTTCTCATAATTCATACCTTCCATCAAGAATGTCCAGATGTGATTTTTAAGCCTTGGGCAGCTCATGAGCTATTGTAGTGAAGCTGCTCTGCTACTGCTGTGTCACATGCTGAGTTACAGGGTAGCACTGGCAATGAACCTGTGGGCTGATTTGAATCCTCAGTCACTGGAACAGTATGATGGGACAGACAATCCTGGGCCATGGAAGGATTCAGCTGTCCATCCAACCCAGTCTCAATTGGGAAAAAGAGTTGGTGAGACCTTGTGGTTCTACTGTAACCACCACTCCGTGGACCAGTGCTGGATGTCCCTTCTCTTCAGCTGTCATGGAGATTGCTTGTTGCAATATGGAGATTTTGGTATGCTGCTTGTAGGCTCTGAAAGATTATGCACATTGACTGATGTATATAATAGATATCGCATTTGATTAAGAAAATCTTATATGATATCCTCACATTCAATTTTAGTTGAATTCATTTTGAAATTAAAACCAGTTGAAATTGTTGGATGACTAGGATGCACTTTGAACGGTCAACTTTTGCATGTTATCCAAGCAGAAATTGCCAAGACCTGGACATGTAGCCAGTTAGCTGCATAACTTGCGGTTCCCAAAAACACTTCAGAGTTTATACATCTATACTCCATCCACTGCCTTAGCAGTACTCTCTCTGTGTTCACAGTCATAGGACCATATATGCCTAACGTACGATTTTTGAGCCAATATGATGCCAGTGCAGTTTCACAACTGTCAGTCTTTTGGAGCCAAGGGCTGCAGTGGCTTTGGCTGCGCTCCCTGTTCTGTGCAGGTTGCATAAAATGGTGGGCGGGAATCCGGATCAGATATTGAGCTGCTCTTGATGCATTTTCCCTACTTTACATTTATAATACTAAGAATATAATCCACCTGGTGGCCAGCTTGCGTGAACTTAAGCCTTCCAGGTGTCCTTTTGACTGTTTCTAAGACTGTTTCTAGTAGCTTGTCACTGTTTCCCATGAAAACTGCTCAAAGAAGGCAGACAAAGAAACCATTTGAGTTGAAATGAGAGACGAAGATAGCTATGAAATTTAGAGTTCATTTTTAGAGGACCAAATAGTGTGATAGAAACATTTAGAATGTAATTTGTGAACGCAAGATGATGTGCATTCTTTGGGAAACAAGACAAAACATTGCTCTTGCTTACTACTCAGGACAGATTACTAAACGTTTTCAGTGTGACCGTAACAGACCCTTTGTCATTAGCAGGCACACGTGCAGAGTACAAACACCCTGACTTGGGAGATAATTAACAGGAATAGAAAACAACATGAGCAAAAGCTCATCCCTCCCTGCTGCATTGCATCATTCCCTTTTGGGAGCCATGGGATGCAGTATTATCAACAAGTATTAAGCTAGGGCTTAATCTCAAGCCTCAGGCTCTGCCAGCTTCTGCATTGCTCTATAAATCATCCTTTCTTCTTAGCAGAGCTTGGCTGGGTATTAAGGATGTGTTTATATCTAAGCTTCAAAGTCAGCACTTGCTGATACAATTAACTAATCTACATCTCTCAAAGCTGAAGCCAGTTGTTTATTTTTAGGTAGAACTATTTTTCTTCTGAAAGTGCTGATTTATCAAAACCAAAGTGTTTTGTCGGAAGATGGCTTAGCAAAAGTGGAATAGAGTTGAGGAGGCACGTGTGCCAGCTTAACCCAGCAAGGGGCAATGGCAAGCCGAGAGCACGCAGCCCTGGTGCCAGGAGTGTGGCTCCTTGCAAGCTCAGTTTCTCTGTTCTCAGTGTTTAAGTACCTCACCTCAGGGCTGCCAGGAGCCAGCAATGGGAAATCCTCAGTGTTCAGCCCTGAGCTGCCCACCTAGTCCAAACATTGGTATAGTAAGGCTTGGGGAACATGAGGGAACTTTGTGGAAAGCTAAAAACACAAAGACATCTGGACTTCTGAAAATTGTGATTTTGGAATTTATTTGCTGTGACAACTTGAGTTTTTTTAGGGTGAAAGAGAAGAGACTGTTCTATAGCGGGAAAATTCATGTCTAGACAATGATATCTGCGAATGTGTGTGTACAGCATTAGCTTTCCATTTCCTAAGCTGTCTCCACTGGGCTGCTTAAATCCTACCTGTTTCAAACATGGAAATACAGGTTCTGAAACATACGGAAGTAGTCACCAATGGAAAATACTAAGACAGCAGCATGGTATGAACTAGCCAAACAGAAATCCCACATTGCAGTTACACTGCTTTGCGAAAGGAGTTTAAGAATGCATGCACTACTAGATGCTACTCCCAGGGATTTTGCGGTACATACACACCCCATGGCCATTCTCTGCAGCCCTGGGTTGACTTACAGTTTCACCTTGTATTTGCTTTTGGACAAAGCTCAAACAGAGCATCTGCTCTGTTCCCCTGAACAGTGACTCTAAAGATCTAGGGTCAGAAGCTGTGAAATTACTACTCTCAATTCCCTAAGCAAGGTTGCTATTGAACTGACTCCTTTGTTTTTACCCAGGGAGAGCACTCATCTCTCTAATTTGCTTGGCAGCCAAACCACAACTTCCTACTATTCAATATACTCTGGAACTATAAAACATTGGTTTGAAGAGTCTTTTATAGTGAGGAGTTATATAAAAGAAGAGAGACACTGACAAAGGCAACCTACTTGTCTACATAATTACACTAGTATAATTACACTGCTAAGGTAATACTTGTGTAACTCACCCAGGATGAGTGTCTTTTTTTTTTTCCCCTGCAGTTCTGTATCTCTTTTAAAGCAACATAATGATGTAAGTCTTGGCTAGGCTACAGCATTGTGTTTGCTAGGACTTGAAACTTTCAGTATTTAGGTACTTCAATCAGTAAAGAATGAATCAGCGCAGACTGGATCGGTGTCTCCTCTCAGACTTGTCCTGCTGTCTCTACAAGCACTTCCCACAGTGTTCAGTCCACTCTGCTGTCTTGGTGTCTGTATTCAAGCTGCTTCAGGACCTGGCCCCAGTTTATCTAGAATATCCTATAGTGCCAGGAAGAAGTCTGCAGGGGATAACCTCAGGAGAGGAGCAACAAATATCAAAAAGGGGACTGCTCACTTTCCTGAGGCTGCTGGTCATCACATTACTCTAACTTCATGTTGCATTCCCAGTCATCACACAGTCATACTGAGAAGCCTGCTGCAACTGTCAACATTCCTTGAAGTATGCTGGGAAATAACACACCAATTTCCATTACCTATTGGCCAAAATACGCTGGTTTGTACAGTGGCAAGTTAGGATGGAATGTGATAAAAGTGCATGTCAAGAACTGTAGTTCTCAATCCCTGGCTTCTGATAATGTCAAATTTATGAACGTTTAAAGACAAAGTTTGAATGATGTCGGTGTTTCAAATGAGCAGTATTACTATATTTTTATGAACCTAGAAGCCTGTATGGACAAGCAGAAGACTATATAGAGGCTCTTCACTTTTGGTCCAGATTTTGCTTCTTTTATAGGAATCAAAATTTAGTCCATGTCAGGCCATGAGGTTCTTTTCTCAACCAGGATTTTGAAAAGCACTTATTCAGGAATACCTTATGGTTCTTAAAGGTTAATTATATATGGAATTTAATACTGGCATAGCAGAAGCTAGAACACACCCCTTTAAAGTTCAAAGGTGCATTTTAGAGTTTATAACTTCCCTTTCTATCTTTCTAGTAATTAAATTATTCATTTTCATATTGCCCATGATGCTCCTACATCTGTGTAAGTGTTCTTCCTACTTAGCTGAAATATTGTCAGATGTATTCAAATTTGTGCTTAAATTTGGGATAATGAAACCACATGTTTCCACATTTTCTTCAATAGTGAGAGATATTTGACTCCCAAATTATAAAAGTTGGGCATATTTTACTATTTTAGTGTCACTTGTATTCCTTTTTCTATCCTTGAATGCAAATAAGTTTTTTTGAAAGAAAGCCAGTGCTGTGAGTGTCATGTAAAAACACATGAACTTTGCACTGGAGCTAAACTTAATGTGGTGGCGAAAAATAACTGACACAATTTCCTCTGCCTACCTGTGTCTGCCTGGTGGATAGAAGAGTTGGGTTGCCAAGCGCAATCATCATAGAATCATAGAATGTCAGGGGTTGGAAGGGACCTCTAGAGATCATCTAGTCCAACCCCTCTGCCAGAGCAGGATCCCCTAGGGCAGCCACACAGGAACATGTCCAGGTGGGTGTTGAAAGTCTCCAGAGAAGGAGACTCCACAACCTCTCTGGGCAGCCTGTACCAGTGCTCTGTCACCCTCACAGTAAAAAAATCTTTCCTCATGTTGAGGTGAAACTTCCTATGTTTTAAGTTAAACCCATTATTCCTTATTCTATTGCTGGGCACCACTGAGAAGAGATTGTCTCCTTCCCCTTGACACTCACCCCTCAGATATTTATATACGTTAATAAGGTCCCCTCTTAGCCATCTCCTTTCAAGTCTAAACAGCCCCAGTTCTCTCAGTCTCTCTTCACAGGAGACATGTTCAAGTCCCTTAATCATCCTTATCAGCCAACCACTGTTAACGTAAAGCTGGAATTTAAAACGGATGGTGGACTGTATTGACACTGATCTTCAGCATGCTCTCGTTACTTTTCTTGTCACCCTTATGCAATGGTTGTTATATGACCCAATGTACAGAATGGTTGCATCCCTGTTTCGTGCTGTCTCCCCTGCCTGTCACATGTTGTCTTTGGTTTTATACCAAAATTTTCGTCTCTCTGGCTAAGGCCGGTGCTGTCGGTTAGCATGGAGGAATGGGAAAGGAGCCAGCGAGCACAGTGCCGACCAGCCTCATCGGCGAACTCTGGGTGTGAACGGAAATGTGAGTTAATTAATAACACGATGAACATTTTGCCAAAATGTTAGTACTGCTAACACACTATTTGCTCTCTAGCTATTATTCTTAGTATCAAATCTTTCTCAGGTTAGATATTCACAGCCGTGCAGCACCTTTTAAGTGAGCGACGGCACCAGAGGCCCTTAGGGCAGCGCCCTGTGCCGGTGGCTGGGCATGCAGCCCGCTGGCTAGAGGCTGCCCGTGTTTTCAGCATACAAAAACCCAGACTGGATTACAATGGGGGAAAAAAAAACCACCACTCAAATCACCACAAATATGAAACTGAGGCGTTACTCTAGCTCTGAGCTAGTTAGATTCTTCGTGAAAGCCCCTTTCTGGCGCTCATTTCAGCCTGGCATTGCAGGGCTTGTGTTGGGGCAGGGAGGACATCTTGTGGTCAGCGTGGAGAAGTCACCTTCTCCCAGCAGGCTGGCAGCCCTCGGCTTCCTTTGGAGAGCCAGACACTCCCTGGGGCCCCGTGGAGAATTTGAACCCCCCAAAAATGTTCTCATCCGCCTTTGACAGAGGCCTCCTGCGACCTGGAATCTGGTGAAGTGAAGCCAGCAGGGAAGCGAGCTGGGAATCCCAGTCCCAGCTGCGGGCACCCAGGGCTTCTGAAAACCTGCGTTTCCGCGATCAGTGTGCGTTAATGGGGATTTATTCTCTCCTCGATGTACACCTGGGAGCTGCAGCCATCAGCCTCAACATGATTGCGTGGGGCTTTTTGTGTCAGCAGGGAAGCAGACAGTCCTGCATCTCAGGATAAAAAACCTGCCTTGAAACTGTAACGGAGGCAGAGGAGCAGGGCAAAGCCCCCGAAGCCAGGCGCTGTTAGCATGCGGTAACCACAGCCTGATTAATGGGGAGATGTCTCAGAACCCAGAGCAGGTCCTGCAGCCTGGTCATGTGGGCCTTGCCTGGGTTGGCCTTGCAGAGCACTGAGCTCAACGGGCACCAGGCCAAAACAGGGACCAGCCCAAATGGGGACCAGGCCCAAACAGGGGTCAGGCTGAAACAAGTGTCAGGCCAAAACAAGGACCAGGCCAAAACAAGGACCAGGCCAAACAAGGCCTGTTCACTTGACAGAGGAGTAACCGAGGGCAGGAGGCAGCTGGGATGCACTGGAAGTGGTGCCCTGTGGTGGCCCAGCCAGGGAGGGCTGAGCAGCAAGTCCCCTGTTGCCACTCGTGTCAGAGACGCTGAACGCGTGCTTGCACAGACATTGCACAGGGACCGCCACAATACACTCGTGCTATGGGAGGTCACTAAGATTTTGGCTCACAGCTTCCCTTTCTGATCACATGCAATGGCATGCCAGCGATTCTGTCTACCCAGACACATGGAAATCCCAGGCAAATACAGCAGCTCCTCAAAACATGTCCAGAGGGAAAAGGAGAACCTGTGGAGACACAGGAGTCTGCTAGTTTTCATCAGGGCTACAGAAGGATGGAGGAAAAAAGCAAAATGAAAGGACAATGGTGAAAAGCATGCTGGGCTTTTCTGGGAGCAGTTAATGGAAATCTCTGCTTTGTGATTTAAAAGGTATTAGCTAAACCTGCACTTAACTGTCTGTATACTTTCTCCTCACTCTTCGTATGACCTTTTGGGTCAAAGAGTATCTGCATTGTGTTGATGCAAAGTCTACCACGAGGCTATTTTTTATAGATTTTATATCTATTTCTAAAAATAGATTGAGAATGATCAGCTGCCACATTTTGATACGCTGTTACAGACAGGTGAGAACTGCCATGTGAAGGGCAGGCTTACTGAACTTGGTAAACTCTGCTCTTTATGGATCTGACAAAAACAAACATGGAAAAAATGTAGACACTTTTATTTTGTCTCAGCTTTGTATATGGGGTAAGAAGAAGTATACACGACTGTTTTAATCAATGCAATCAAACATTTATTTTGATACACCAGCTCACTATAATAGAGAAAAATCTGCTAGGATGATACTACATTCAGCCATTTATTTTCCAAAGGTATTTCATTGAAACTTCCACCCCTCAATCCCATCTTAAGTTTTTTGCTGCAAATCTCAAGACTGGGCAGGTGTCCACTGTACTGTGCACACCTTTTATTTCAGTGACTACTACCATTTAACCAGTTGTTTGCACTTCCCTGTGTGCCACTGCCTGTATTGACATGATGTAAACATCTGACCATCTAATTTTCATATTCTTACACACTACCTAACGTAATGAAGTCCTGAGGCTACAGGCACTACCACAGTAGGGCAGAAGTAATTACAGTAACACCAGTAATATACTTAGTGGCCTTGAATTTTGCTGACATGATGTGCCCTTAGCAGCATGTCCAGCTCCCGCTGCATTGTGCAGCTGAGAACTGTGGATAGAAACTGGAAGCCAGTCTTCTGATGGAGATTTCTGCTGCCTAAGAGACCACCTTGAAATCCTCATCCTTGAAGCTTAAAATAACTTGAACATTTATTTAAAAATTTGTACAGATGTAGCTCATCTCCTAAATAAGTAGGAGCTGTTATTAATCTGTCTGGAAAAGTATGAACAATAACAGCAATGAAAAGAAAATTTCTGCTCAGCTTTTTTCCATCCAGGATTCAGTTTCAGTAAATAGACCTAGCTTAAGGGAGACAAACAAGATTTGCCTGTGGTACTGGTATGCATATAGGAACATGGGCAACTTTGTTTTGTAACTGCATTTTCTTCTATTTCCTGTTTTTTTTGGGGTTTTTAATACTAATTTTCTGCTGATCGGAACTCATCATACGACACTGAAATGCAACATTTTTTGGGTTTGTCTTCTATCTTTGGATATTAAGTTTTGAGTTCGGTTGTTAAAATGTGAATCTTTTTGCTTATTTTTCAGGTGGGAAGACTATCTCACTAACAAGCCCTTTGGCCTTATTTCAGTTCTAGTCCTCTGTGTTTATCATTCAGTAGGCTCCACAAAACCATGTGTGTTTTTCTCCATGATCAGAAACAATTTAAATTCCAGGACTGTTTTTAGTTTCCGTTTCTGGTGTCTGTATTTTAAACCATTTTGTTTCAGTCTGTACAGTTTGTTTCTAGAGCAGGTTGTATACATTTCTATGCTCAGAGTGAGATATTACATATTTCATTACGAGACAAAACATGCTGCAGGTGATCTTTCACCAAGGAAGGAAAGCAACTGTAGGAGCTACAAAAGCAAATGTGAAACCAGATCGAACTGCAATGAAATAAAAATTTCTTCCAGTTGCAGGGAACAGTAGCTTCTCTGATAGTCTGTTATTGCCCTACTTATTAACATACAGAACATATCTATCAATATCCACATATTTAACACATATTTAATCACATCTGGAGCAGATGATAGGCCCAAATGTATCTTTAGGTGTATTTTATATTCAGCTAAGTTCAGGAACAGCTTTCTTTGCATCTTGCATTTACACTAAAAGGAATGGGTGAAATATGACAGTTCTGTCTCAGATATTGTTTCACTGATTCTTTGTATTTCGTAATATATTTGGCCTGCGAATCAAAACTAAACAGCATTCAAATATCTGCAGTGTACAATTGTATGTAATTTGAGTCTGTCTGCTTTCAGAGGAAAAATGGTGTTTCATATTATACTGCTAATCCCCTACAGGTAGGGAAATAACTACACTGATTTAGCTCACCTTTAAGCTGACTTCTGATATATCCCTCCTGTAGGTTTTGCCATCCCTCACCACCATCATCATGCAAGAGTTTAAAGTGATACTGGTGCCATGGCAGATGTAGCTGCTGCAGTTGTTTCAGAAGCGTTGCCTGGGGCTATCTGCCTTGTCCACCTGACGTGGTAGCTGCTGCAGCCGTTGCATTAGTTGCCACAACTTAGGTCAGAATCACAGAATCATCAGAGTTGGACAGGACTTCTAGAGATCATCTAGTCCAACCCTCCTGCCAGAGCAGATCCCCTAGGGCAGCCACACAGGAACGCGTCGGGGTGATTTTTAAAATCTCCAGAGAAGGAGACTCCACAACCTCTCTGGGCAGCCTGTGCCAGTGCTCTGTCACCCTCACAGTAAAGTTTTTCCTCATATTTAGATGGAACTTCCTGGGTGCCAGCTTGTGCCTATTACTCCTTGTCCTGTCACTGGGCACTACTGAAAAGAGTCCAGCTCCATCTTTCCTGCACCCACCCTTTAGATATTTATAAAGGTTTATAAGGTCTCCTCTCAGCCTTCTCTGGGCTAAACAGTTCCAGCTTTCTCAACGTTTCCTTGTAAGAGAGGTGCTTCAGTACCGCTATCATGTCCGTTGCCCTCTGTTGGACTCTCTCCAGTAGTTCCCTGTCTTTCTTGAATGAGAGAGCCCAGAACTGGACACAGTATTCCAGATGTGGCCTCACCAGGCCAGAATAGAGGGGGAGGATGACATCTGTTAACCTGCTGGCTACACTTAATGCAGCCCAGGATATCCTTGGCCTTCTTGACAATGAGGGCACATTGCTGGCTGATGGTTAACTTGCTGTCTACCAGGACTCCGAGATCCTTTTTCCTCAGGCCTGCTTTCTAGCAGATCTGCCCCTGACCTGTACTGATACATGGGGTTGTTCTTTCCCATGTTCAGGACCTTACATTTGCCCTTTTTGAATGTCATTAGGTTCCTCTCTATGCAACTTTCCAGACTGCCCAGGTCACGCTGGATGGTAGTGCAGCCTTCTGGTGTATCTGTCGGGTTACAGTACATTACAGCTTCCCAGCCAGCGTGGTTTGTAACCTCATACATTGTTTGCACAGTTTTAGTTAAACGATAGGAATATTTTGAGTTGCCATGCCAGAGTCTGAAGTGCAATGGCTGAGAGCCTTCACCCAGCTGCTTCTGTTGCCTCATCTGTGGGCAGGAGTCTCCCGGAAAGTTATGGGACAGAGACCTGCGAGAATGAAACTCCTCATATATTGTGAATCAGAGCCCTCTGGCATGCTTGAATCTGCACACTGTTTTTTTTTGGAAAACGTTCATCACTGCTGCTGTTCCCAGAGCACTACCTGCATGGGTACTGATGGCTGGAGTGGAGCACTGACCAGGCTCTTCTCGTCTGTGATGGTGTTAATGATGTGTCATCAGAACTGTCTGAGACTGTTTGGTAACAAGCCACTGCACTTTAATACATTTGTTTTATTTCTCTGTATGAAAAAATTGATTTTTGAAATCAAAGGTTGCAGCCTGTTCCTCCCTAATGTAAATCAATCGTGTTGGATTCCTTTTTAGATGAATCCAGCAGTTGTGATAATGACATTTTTGAAAGTGGCTGCTGCCTAATGCTATGTAATTATTTTTAATAATAATTGACCCACAAAATAAAATTCTCACCATTCTTAATACACATTCTAACTAGAAGCTATGATGGTGTGTGTGCAGAGCATGCATATCAAGAAGTGTTTGAGTCCTTGTTTCACGGACCATATCAAGCCCCTGGCTGGTGCAAAAGTAGGTATTCTCCTTTGGCTGCACGGGAGTTTCATTTGCTGTCAGCTGTGGAGAATTTAATCTGTGATGCAAACGAGAGTCAGTCTCCAAAACATGCTGTAGAAATTTAAAAGTATAACAGTATAATGTGTGGATATTGTCTATCCCAGACAAAGAATGAAAGGAAGTCACAAGGAACAGAGACAGTATTGGAAATCTCCTGCTTATACCTGGGTTTTTCTCTGGGATAAAGTAAAATATAGTTCTGGATAGTTTTTCGCTTTTGGGCTTTTAGGTCAGCGTAACACAACCCAAAAAGACTGAATTGTGGCAGGTTTTCTAAATGAAAGGAAACATATGCATAACATTTTATTTATAAATTGTCTTCATAAAATGAATACTCTACCCACTTGGTCAAACAGACTTGGCGCAAGTACTTACGTACAGGACATGCCTGAAGGTATCTACTATTAAAGACAGTACAGGGAGGTCAGAATGAGTCAGAAGAGGAAAAGATTCCTCTAGTTTTGAGTGAGCATAATTCAAATATAGTAAGTACCTAAGTAAGCAGTATATTTTTTTGCTATGTGGTGGGGAAAAAGAACATTCCTTTCAGCACTGTGAACTATTGATGTCATCGGATATGACATGGTATCTATGCAGGCACTGTCCCACTTGGCCCTTGGGACAGTAATCTAGGCTTGTTCTTGCCTGTTACTGTAATATTATTCAACTTGTGTCTTTTTACAAAGTCCAAATGTCTGAATACAGATGTCGGTAGTATTTTTAATTCATGCATCTACTGATTTATACCCTTTTGAAAGGCATTGCGCATTAACGCTAATTTCATGTCTATAGCTCTTAACAACAGTCATATTTTTAAAGCAACCCTTTCTACTCATGAGTAGCGTGGCCTTCAAGAGCTGATAGGTGCATCGAGTTACAAAGACTTTCCTGGGCTACGACATTCTCTTGCATTAACTTGTTAATTGCTTTCAGAAAGCTGCCAGTTGAAAGGGATCAGTACAGCCCTGACCTGTGGCCCTCTGCAGGCAGATGCTGATGTCTAAAAGACCAAAGCACTTGAGGGACATTAACAGCAGAAGAAAGTGGGGTGTGTGTTGTTTTCTTTTTTTCTTTTTTTTTTGCTCTTAGAAGTACAATGTAAGGAAACTGATACAGTGATAGAAAACGTCGCATCTCTAACATTGCTGCTGTTTCTCCTTTGCATTCTTCTTGGGGACCTTGCTGAATGAAGGGACCCTAATCTTGCTCCGGTCTTGGTCCTGCTTTGCTGAGACACTTGCTGACCAGCAAAGCCTCTACAGCTGAAACCAGTGCCTGCAGTTGTTGTCTTTGTACCAACTGGAGAACCAGCCTGAGTGGAGATCTCAGGATCTAAAGTCAACAAAGGGAAGTTTAGTAGAAGTAAATGCAGGAGATGATAATAAGGTGAAATCAAGGAAAAAAAAAAAAGGCTAATGGCAGGCAGCATAGCAGAGCTGCAGAACAAGGTCTGGAGCTTATACTGCACCAGAAACTGAAAAAAAATCAGTCGGTGAGATACTATCGCATAGAAAATCAATCTCCCTTTGGGATGTATTAGTGTCACTGAACTGAGCAGAATGTACTCCTTGCAGTACTGGTGTGACATCATTTGGAGAGGTCAAAGCACCACACATTAAAAGGAACGCATTCCCAAAAAGGGCAGTGAGAATAGTCAGAGTTGTTTAAAAAACATTATCTGTGAGAAATGAAAGAGGAAAAGATTTATTGCTTTCAGAAAAGAGATAACTGTGACCAGGGAGAGGTACTACTGATAACCTTTCAACCCTGTAAAATTTAAAAGGTTGCTATAAAGAGAACAGTGATCAATTTTTCTCTCTGATCAACAGCACAGACCAAGGGAAATAGCAGCTGAAGTTTCAGCAAACATTACTTTGGCTAAATATTAGGGAAAAAATCCAGCTCTAAAGACGTTAATGTTCTGGAACAGGCTATTGAGGGATGTTATGTCTTCTACCAACATTTTTCAGAGCAGGCTATATAAATACATGCCTCTTCGTAACAGGAGGCTGTGCTGAATATGACCACATCCTTTCCAAGCCTACAGTAGAAATGCCAGTAAGAACTTCAGAGTTACCTCTGAGACAAAAGCCTCTTCAAACTGTGAAGCTGCATCAGTACATGGTGTTGTCAGGTCCTCATTTTGATATGGACTGCTGTGCTGTGTGCAGGAATACCTTCATGTTACAAAGTTTTAATACCCTTGGTCCTTGCGAAAGTTTTTCAAACTATCAGGTCAGTTCCCATGATAAGCACAGGCTACAAAGGGCTGCTTCTCTCTGAGACACAGCAATATTCCCCTGAATCCTCTTTCACGATACGGACTTGTGGGATCTGGAACAAGCCTGTGAAAATTGGGACTGTCAGTGAATGTAACCATTGTTTCCCCAGTTTGTCTGCAGCCTGACTCCTTTTTGAAAGCCTGCATCTACTTTTCTACCTCCTGGGCTGTATCTGAGGTAAATAGAGATGAGCTGAAGGACTTAATGCTGGCAGTCTGGAAAGCAAATAATTCTGTGCCTGGGACTGTAACCAGGCAGCTAGTCAATATCAACTTTAGTGAATCAGTAACACTCGCTGCTCTCAGCAAAAATCACTTCTTCCTCTAAAAGAGCTCATTCTTGGAAGTCTGCACTCAGAAACTTACTTAGGAACTTTCCAGACAATTAATTTACATCTTTCTGGCTTTTAACCTCGTCTTTCCCCAACTGGTTACAAAATTTGGGCTGCTCAAAAGACTTCTGCAGCAATTGCAATGGGAAAACTCAACCCCACTAGAAATCTGTGGGTAGCTCTTTTTGAGTTAATACTTTTTTTAAAATTATTTTTTTCTAGCTGTATACAGAAGACTATGTGGTACTGTTTTGATGGGATATAATATATATGGGAATAATTTGTATCCAATGACAAACAGGCTCTCAAATCTGTTATTACTCCTGTTTCCTTGGCAGGCATAAAAGCATGTGGGGTGCTGAACAATCAAGGAAGAGGTTCAGAAGCATATTCTAAATGGTGTGTTGGAAGGTGTTGGTGCTGCAGGGGCTCTGTGCAGGTGAAAAATGTCTTTTAAAAAATCATTGTCCACACTTCTACTGTCACCTGGGGATCCTAGAGCAAGTAAACTCTGTAATCTTTGACTGACTCTTTAAAAGATATTGCTAGAAACTGAAACACACTATTTCATGCAAGAGAGATTTCCTACATTTTGGATTTAGAGACTCTGATTGCTGAAATGCTGCCTTCATACAGCCTTCTCTTCTAAAAATTGCTTTTCCCAAAATGATCCCAAACTTTCTGAAATAACCTGACAAATCCTAATTCCTGTAGAACTTTTTTTGCTCATTTTTAGTGTTATCATTGCTAAACATACCTCTAGGCTGGTATTAAGTGGCAAACTTTTGATGTACTTCTAATAACTTTAACACCTGCCTTTTTCACAGCAGAGTAAATCCCGCTGAAAAATATTTATAGTGATAATCTTTTCAGATGTCTTTACAATAAATCCAGAGGACTTAAGAAAAAGTGTTGATCTTTTCTGGGGGCCTCCATAACTGCAGTGAATCTGACTGCAATAAGTCACAGCTCCCGAAGGGGCTTTGATTACATAGATTCAAATGCATAGAGAGCAGAGATAAGCCCAGGAGCTCAAAAGCACTGAATCCTGCCTTAAAATTAACAATCACAAAAGCTGTACCTATTTAGATCTTTGATTTGACTAAGTCTCTCAAAGCACAGATAAATCACTGACATGGTAACGAAGCCAGTCACCATAATGTCTAAGTGAGGATGGTTATCCCAATCTCATTGTTCCCTGCGTTCATCTAGAGATATGGTGGGATCAAGCTCTCTTGTTATTCTCTCAGCCGTTTCTCCCTTTGTAGCTACAAATAACAGACAAGGGACAGAAACAGATATGTCTTGCAGTCCACAACAGCATATCAATATCCCCATCTGCATAGCACACAGCAGGGGTCATCTTGCAGATGGATTAGTGTGCCAGCTCCCTGTTGCAGCTAGGTAATACAATGAGTTACATAAAAGTTAATTAGCAAAGCAAAGAAAGCAGAGAGCCTAGAAAGGCTCTGATGATTTGTTTAAATTCTATAATCCTCTGATGTTCTGCAGACTTACAGCGAGACTCTTGGATTCCTCTTCTTTATGGCAGGATGTAGAGGATGGGTTACTGCTTGGTGAATTTGACTCTTGAGATGCATAGCTGAATAATCTATAAGGCATACTTATAAGACAGAGTAATGCTTCATGAATCAGTCCCAGAGCTATATGTTTTTTAGCATCCTTTTGATTTATTCTATGAAGTTGAACAAATGTTTCGTAGGACTGTCAGACTGCTCCTAAGTTTGACTAGCCAGGGCAAATCTCCAAAAGAAAAAAACTTGAAACAGTTTGGGAGTACAGGCCTATTTCAAAGCTTTTAATTTCTTTGTTTTACTTCACTATTGCAATCCTACAGTAACTTTTAACAAAACAAGCTACATTTTTTCACTGACTCTTTTATCTTTAGTAATAAGTGTGCCCTTTAACTTAGCTGTCATATGCAGTCCAGCCTGATACCACAGACAGAACAAATATTTACCCTCAAAGGTCTTGTGTCCTTTGGGATGTGTAGCATTCACTTCAAATGCTGCAACTCTATAGAGCTGAGGAGCAAGCTTTGGTCTTATGCTACAAGGACTGCTTTGCAGCTTGGTGAAATGATGGCTGTGCTTGTGATGGCTGTCTGTGTAGGATGAGAAAACAGATGTACACAACCTGGCAGAGCACAGATGAATGTGGTGATAAGAAGTAGAACCAGGTGGTTTATGGACCTGAGAGAGGAGCAGAGCTTCTTAATTTCCACCCAGTGTGGGTCATGACTCAAAAGAACTGAGTCACAGTAATAACTAATAGACCTCTTTTCATTCTCATTTCCTGTAGATTAGTGCTTCCATCGCAAAGATGTGACTACTGCCGCTGATGCTTTTATTAACAACCAGCAGTGTTTTCCACAGAAATTAAGCCCTCAGTTGAATTTTTACAGCTGTGCCTCTAACTCCCACTGCCCATCTTAAAGTCTCAGGGTAGCTCCACAGAGGGACAGAAAACTTAGCAGAGGCAAACACCGAATGTGGTCACTCCAGATCAGTGCTGAGTGTGGGTGACAAGGTGGCAGAAGGAAAGTCACTGTCTGCCCGTGCTCTGGATGTCCTTTTGCAAAGCAGTGGAGTTAGTTCCCAGGGGCAGCATTCTAAAGTTTCAATCCCCTATGAGAGGGAAAAATCAGTGGTGGAGGTTTCAGGAACTCCAGGAGACCCCAGGCACAGGACTGACAGAATGGGATAAAAGGGAGTGAGCAATGACATTCCTCTATAAAAATGATGTTTCGTTGTGATTTCAGGATCTGGGTTGCATGGCCTATGCCTGGCTGCTTTACCAGCAGCCCTCCACTAAAAGCCTCTTCTGAGGGATACACTGTGGATTCAGAAGTGATTTTTTTTTTCTTCTGAGACCTAAATGTCAATACAGTGCATTGCTATAAGAAACAAATGTTTACCTAAGAAGTGCATAATTTGAAAGAACTGCAGACCCTCCGTATCTGAACTTTCTTCCTAGAATTGTGGTGCTAATGCAGAGACCACCGTGGTTTTATATAGGAGGAGGGATGCCCTACTTTGCAGTATTTTTCTCTTCCACAAACGTTGGAAATTGTACAAGCAGCCACTGGATGGCAATGTTTCACACACAATTTCAGTCTCAACGGTTTAATGAGACTTGGAGTGCAGGTGCTCATCTGATTAAAACTTTCATCCGAACCCTAGTCTAACAGTTATTTCAATTCCGTGTTTATATCGCTGACAAAAATTGAACTGACAGTTGTATTATGGAGAGGCTCCTGGCTCTGCATAGCTAAGGTCAAAACTTGTTTTCCATTATAAACTCAATCTTGGCCTCACCTCTGAAATTCTCAGTAAAGACCATTCCTCTTTTACATATTGGGCCCACAATGAATAGCAAAGAGATGTTTTGTTCACATTTCGGATAAATCAGGCAATGTCCCCATTTGGTTCAGGTCTATGGACACCTGAATGTTAAAATATGTTATCACTTTTTTTTGCCACACTTTGCAGGGTCTTTTCTGTCAATCTTCCTATGAGATTCGAGACCCCAAGGACATCGTGTGCTGGGGCTGAAAGGCTCACTGGGTAAAATGGGAAGCAAAGTTCCTCCAGCTGAATTCACCCTTCTTTCCTTCTGTTTGGCTGCAGTGGAAATTCACCTAACATTTCTGAACAGTTTCGGAAAATGAAAACCTAGTGACAAGTAACACAGTGACAGGTGCAGGTATTCTCAGGAAGCAATTTTTTGCACTCATCTGTCAGTATTCATGCTGGGAGCACGCACACCTGGATTCAGCTAGGAAACAAGTACAGCACAATTCGGGTGACTTGGCTGGCAAATTACAGCTGACCAACATGGCTCAAAAAGAAAATGCTAAATGCTTAGAGAATTAAGGTGGCATATCCACCCATTTTTTTTTCTCTATTAAAAGGCAAAACTGTTACATTTTTGGGAGATAATATGCGATAAGAAAGTTGGAGAATCCTGATTGTTATATGTATTTATTATGAAAAAGCAAAACACTAAAAATCACTGATGATATTACTTTCTTCTCTTGCCATGTTACAAAAGCCTCCTTTCTCTCTGTACACCTGCTCTTGTTATCTATTGCTGACCAGCACGTACCTGACAGGCATGCCATATGCCAGGCAAGAAAACAGAAAATCACCGTTCAGAGGAAATTATTCACAAATCTTAGTTTGTTGTTTCAGTGCAGGTTTCAGTAGAAATTGTGGGAATAATGTTTACAGTACATTCCTTCCTGTCTTGGCCAATTTAATATGGTGTTTACTGGCTCTGAGGAAACAGACTTCTTTGGAGGAGATATTGAGATATTTCTTGATGCTGTAATCATCCAGGAATGGATACATTTTGTACTCTACCATTGGTTTTGAGCAAAAGCTTTTCATACCTGCCCTCAGAGAATTAGGAGTTGCTCTGAATGGGAAAAATCCAATCTCATTGGCACAACCTTTGAATCCTCTTCTTTACTTCTAAAGATCATAGAGTATGCTCTTAGCAGATTTTGTGTAACAGATAAAAAGGTACACAGAGAGGAGGACTGAAAGCCTGGTATTGCTGTGGAAGAGACTAAGGTTAGAAATGCACCTGAAGATCATTTCCCCTTTCAAGCGTTCTCAGTTTAGTCTTACAATGTGTTCCCTAACTTTGTAATGGCTCTCTTTGAGAAATAAAGTGCTCTGACATTTTACTTCTCTGATACTGACAGGCACTCTCACACTGTACACAAGCTTGTGTCTGGGAAGTACATCACTTCTTTCTCTCTGCTGCTGTGCAGAGCTAAATTCAGAAGGTGAATCTGTATTTGATCAAACCATTTCAAACTTGGCACTTCCACCTTTTTTTGATCATAAATGATGGCATGCCACAAAAGTACATAAACTGTTACAAAACTGAGGTACAGCCAGGCAGTAAGGCAGAATGTAAATTAGACTTACGTTGCCTACACCTTGCTGAGAAAGTGATGTAACCGAGTCCTAGCAGTACCATAGCAATACCATTTGCGTCACTGAAATTTATTAATAAGGTCACCATTTCTCTAAGGAACTATTGCTTCAGGTGTTACTAATATGAGTGTGGGTATTTGTTTTGACAGGACTTTTGTCAATTTGCATATATTTAGGTAAATTATTTAAAAAGGGAAATATTTTAATTAAAAATGTTTATGCAATTAAAGCAGATTGTAAAAACTCTGAACGCTTTATCCAAATATGTTTTACAGGGTATATCATAAAGGAATTTTTGTTAACAAGCATCTGTTGACATCCTAGGATGTCAGGTTCTTGGCTGATGCAATAGGTCGGTCATAGAGAAAGGGTAAATCTCAACAGCACTCGACAGCCGTTTGTATAACCTCAAAACACCCGGGGCCTAATGTTTTTAAGTGTATGATTTTATTGAAATCAATTGAGTTCAAGCCGTAGGTCTAATATATATACAACTGGAGCTATTCATGTGGATCTTGTCCCAGGAATTCACATTACACATTCGTTACACATGTAATTCACAATTACACATTACACATATATGTCAAACATGCAAATAGTGATCGCCTTTTTAGTCTAAATCAGACTTTCCCGTCTTTGGTAGGGACAAGAGAGTGCTCTGTGCTACTGAAACAACAAAAGATTTCAGTAACTTTTTTCCCAAAACATCAAAGTTTGCCTCTCACAATCAAAACGGAATATTTTATTTTGGGACCTTGAATCAGGATAGACTGTGTACTGACACACATGAGTACAAATTACAACGAGAATGGTCCTGATGTATTCTTTCAAGTATTGAATAGTTCCTGAATTAACTGTGCATATGCTTGAAGCTAATCAAGCAGATTTAAGTCTTCAGTGTTGAATTTATATGTCAACACTGGAATTCTTTCAGTATGTTGTGGTGGGCTCAGATTAGGCAGACTGCCAAAACATGGTACCTTCAATTTTGCATTTTAGCAAACCTCTTACTGAAGTTCTCAGTACTTTTCCTGAATAAAGAGTGCAAGATTTTCCCCACTATTTGTGGTAAGGCAAACAAACAAGTAATTTTATCCTGTCATCAAAGAATACGTTTCTAAAATACCCTCCCTGCAGAAGCACATAATCAACTCTCAGCAAGAAAATGGAATTAAGGAAGAATAGTACTTCCACAAGTAAACCATGGGGGTAATTTTAGGACAGAAAGAAGGAGAGTGCTTAAAATAACATATCTGGAAAACATTTCTAGTTGCTCATAAGAAGCTTCTGGATACAAGCACTGTATTTCCTATGGAATTACAAAAATTAAAACAACTTTGGGAAATGAATATCCCAGTATAAATATTCTAAAAGGCAGTACTCAGAGTTTCTCAGAGGGAAACCTTCTGTAGTACATCATTGCCAAACACAGAAATGGTCTAGAGACACTGTGAAATAGTACTTAAAGTGAGACTGGAATTTTTCAGTGTAGTAAATTTGGTTGTGCTATGAAGTCAACTAGACGTGAGGGAGATAGACTGATTTTGAAATGCAATAAAATCATCACATAAATTGTCACTATTAATATTTTTGCCAATATTAATGAAATCAAAGTGACTTGAGAGATTGCGTTTATTTCCTATTGAATGTGACAATATCCCGATACATTCTGCACATTGGATTTGCTAATTTTCTGTGTAGTGACATGTATTTAGGGATAATGGCTGTCAAATCCAAGATGGGAAAAGGCGAAGGAAGAAAAAGACTGCATGGGAAGAAACAGAAAACCTAGGATATGTTTAGTGCTGTGTGCTTGTAGAGCTGTGTGGACAGAACAACTGCCAGGATGGAGACACAATTATTCCAGGACCTGACAGCTACTCCATGCCTACAGCTCTGAGGGAAGCTTCAAGAAACATGGTAATCAGGAAATGATTGACCTTTTGGACAAACGTCTTCCTTTGCTTCATCAGCTGTTGGTTCTTCAGCTCTGCACAGAGATTGTGGTTAGAAGGCGGACTAGTGTTTCCCCTTCAGACTGCTTTAGGAAAACGGTGCTTCTCTTCTCAAAATGTGACACCTCTGAGTGTCAGGGATGTTGACACCAGTATCATCTACAAAGATCTTTTAGTGGAAGAGCTGGCTGAAGAGAAGTGTCACTAGCAAATGTCAATCCATCTGCCTTGCTCTGAGGCTGAGCAAGGACTGGAAGGTGTCAGCAGGGTTCCAAAGCTACGGTCCTTCAAAGCTGGGCAGCGGGGGCTCCTCTGCTGGCCTCCTGCACACCTTCATCCCACCACAAAGCACTCTGTCCCATCCATGGCTCAGTGTCCCACTGATGTAGACAGAGAAGTGCTTCTGCACCTTTTTTTCTCTTTGACCAGAAAGGGAGACTGTGGGCAGTGAGGGCATGTCAGAAATACATCCCTCCCTTGCCTCGTCACAGCTGTGAGGGGCACAGGACAACCACTTCACAAGGAGTTTGAGAGGACAAAAATCCTTGTGAACTGAGGAGCAAAAGAGGTGGAATGTCAAACCTTGGGTCCACTGAGGTCAGAGACAAATTCCTGTCAAATCTGGTGGTGCCAGCCCTTCTGTACGAGGAATGGGAGGCAGAGAAAGCCAGAAGCTTGAAAGTATTCACAAGGAAGCAGGCTTTTTCTTTTCGTAGTTGCACCACAGATTAAACACAAGTAATAACAAATACTTTATGCCTTGGCAGAAGCTTGATTTTGCCCATGAGAAAGAAAAAAGAGAAGGATTCCTTAGAAAACTTTTTAAATGAAGAGGATTTTTTTTTGTTTTTTAAGCCAAAGACCAAATGTCTTGAAGGCTGAGACAGAATATTTTTGGATTTGGTTATTTTTTCAGCAGCAGCCATGTGCTTTACTAGAAAACAAAAGCCTTCACAGCTATTTTATGCACCTTCATTTCCTAGCAAAATGTTTTCATCCATTTCTTTTCATGTCCTTGCAACAGTCTCCATTAAACCCTGCTTTATTTTGCCGTTTCCTGCTTTCATTATTTTGGTCTGCACACAATTTTGCAAAATGGACCTACCAAAATGTTTTTCTGGCAGAGAACCTCTGTGGGGTTTATAAAGGAAAGGTGGCGCAAGTAGTTTCTCTCTCAATGGTCAGAGAATCAAACTCCAAATGGTTGTGCCCCCTCTGTCACTGCTATTCTACTGCTTATTCCTCTGATGTTGGATTCACATCCAGTTTTCAGGGTAGACAAGACTTCTGGTTACTCTCTTATTTTCCTACAGTATATCTCCAGCAGTGCCATAATCTCCAGCTGTGATACCACTTAGCAGTTCATATTTTTTAAAACAATCCCCTACATTTTAAGCCAATACATGGCTTCTCTTAAACATCTGGTAGAATCTTAGCTTTGTTTGACAACATCTTGAAAAAGCCTTTAGCTCTAAGTCTACAAAGAAAGCCTAATTTCCATCTTAATTCCACACTCAACAGAATAAAGAGAAGACTGTATACCTGTTTTACTGATATATGGGAGAGACTTGAAGAAGGTTGATTCTGCAGCCTCAGCAACTTTGAAAGCAAGCAGGAGATTTAAAATCAGCAGCTTCAGCATTTTCAAAATCTAAAAAATTTGTTGTGAAAGTGAAAATCATCTTTCAGTCTAGGTAACAGCATCAGTTACTGTATGACTTATGAATAATCATAAGAGAAGAAAGAACAAGCAAAGGGGCTTACATATTTAGGAAGGCTTTATTTTGGATGTGAGGAACTATTTCTCATATGAAAGAAGGGGAAATTACTATATCATGTCCAGGAAATGTGTTTGTTATAATATACCTGTTTATTTTCATAACAGGATAGTCAGCATATTTTTCTTTTTCTTAAACTAAAGAAGATAAGCTCTTTGGAGAACCTAATGTTAGATATATTCAGTGTACAAAATCACAACCTGATTTGGGATGTTTAAGTGGCAACAGAATTTGAACTGATGCCCTGAGAGAGTCAGAGGATGGGCTTCAGTGGTTCCTGAAAGCTCCACCAGCAGGAACCTCAATCTTTTGATTCTATTTCTCCTTTCTGTGATGTGCCACATGCCTGTCGTGCTTAAACAAACCAAAAGCCTTCAATGATCAGGACAGTGAGAGGCAGTAATGCACATTGATAACAATGAAATGCTAGAATGAGTTTTCTTTTGTGTTACCAGCTTTAGCCTTTCTGAGCAGTGGTTGGAGGCAAAGCACTGAGAGACAAAAGCTTCTGTTGATTAGTCCTACTTTATGTAAGGAATTTGCATCTTAGTTTTTGATAGTGACCCAATCTTTTTGCACAAAATTATGCTGAAAATGGATTTGCAAACAGGTCTGTTAGAGCCCCTGGGTTTGCTTGGATAACTCTGTAGCGCAGCTCTGGTGACTGTACTTGTGGAGTTATGGGATTGTTTGGGAAGTATTTTTAAAATGAGATTGTTCTAGGCAGGAAAAAGACAGTGTCGTTCAGTGAGTCCAGACCTCTACCACTTCTTGCTTTTCCTTTTCCCATATTTCTGAGTTTTTCATTTAAACCACACTGTTTATTGCAACTGTTATTTTTAGTATTTACTTAATTTGTATGCTGGAAACTGAAAGGGGGGATCAGTGGATGCCTTATTACCCCACTAAAGTGTCACCTTTATATCAGCTTGTCTGGAGTTTGATGGGTCTGAGGAAGGTTGGTCATCACACATTTGCACTTCTTGTTAGCAATTCTGTAAGAGTCTCACATGGGAGAGAAATGGTTTTAAGGTATTTCTCTTGAGAAAATTAACAGATCACTGTGACTAAAGTCACAGCTAAGGCTCTCCAAAGGCAGTTCACTCCTCAGACCAGCATGTGGTCCATGCTGGCTTTGCAGGACAACCCTTTGATGCCTATAATTAATAGCTCTCTTTTCCAGCAGAGGCTTGGAGCAACAGTCACCCGCCAACACCAGAGAGAGGATAGGTGAAAACCACTTATAGACAGCACCTTTTCCCTTCAGTGACTTGGGTTTGTTTTGCTTTCTCTTGTTTTTTTTTTTCCAGCTAAAGCTACCAGCTGAAGTACAGCCATACACTCTGGAGCCTGGATTGCTTTGCCAAGGGACACTCTTGTTTGCATAATGGGACCAGCTGGTCATGGCAGGTTATGTGATGCTGGCAGCTGCCTCTTTTCAAACAGCTTTAGTGGCTCCTAGCCCCTGCCAATTGCAAGGTTGAGACACAGGGTCCTTCGGGAGCTCAGCCTTTATTAAGCGACGTGGAGAAACTCTGTTGTTTTAAAAATCTGAAGCAAATTAGAATGGTGATTGACTACTTCATAGCTAGCTCTACCAGCCTTTCTGTTCACCCAGAGAAAGATCAGTGAACAAAAGGTAGTAAGTGGTGTTTACTTTTCAGATGTTTTCAATAGTTAAGAATTTCTTCCCAAAATCTTTTCTGCGTTGGACTAGCTCACAAAGAGGTTTCACAAATATTCACTACTTGCTGGCTTAGTGTTAATTATGTAAGTTGCATGCATTGTTTCTGCTCTCTGATTGAGTGACTTAGGTAATCAACCATGTCAATGAAAATTATAACAATCAAACTGAAATGTGTTTGTTTTGTTTGCTTTCTGAATATCTCAGAATTCAAAGGTGAAAATCAATGTTTTGAACATCAGTGGAAGTGAAGCTTGACTGCGCGAATATTTACTGACAGCAAAGATGTCAGATTGGCAAATCATATGAATCATATTTGTGTTTGCTTGTTATTATTGTTAATAATAGCTGGTTGTATGACAGTATTAATATTCTTTCAGTGTTCAAAATATAGAGAAAGCATACAACTGATAGTCTAAACTTCAAAGAAATTACAATTTAAACATAAAACACAGAGGGGTTACTAGCTTTGGAACAATTGTTTGCAGAATTTCCCTCTTTTGTTCCTGTCCCCTGTCTCTCTCTCTCACACAAATACACTCTTTTCCCAATTATAAGAACCACTATGAAAAAATCAATTTAATGTTACCACTATATATTCCCCTAGATAGGGCTGCATAAAGCTTTTAGTTTCTCTAACTTCTACAAGTGCTTTGTCTTAGACAGAAGAGGGAAATCAAATCACGCTGATCATATTTCTGTGATGTCAAAAGATTCAGTTATATTTCTGATATGCTTCTATAAATCATTCTGCAGAGGGATCTGCCACAAAAAACTGTCCTCTCTCTTAGAACCAGCATGGAAATCTATCATCTCTAGTAGTGGATGTGGTACTTTATATAGCTAAGAGAGTTGGGTAAATATTCCTAAAACTTTTCTATGTATATTAATAACCTTACTGTTCATCTCTTTAGATTCTGTTTAAAAGCTTCCAGCTGGAGTAAGCATTAAAAATTGAAACTTTGGCCACTGAACTTTCTGGCAAGATTGCTTATTGAAAGCTCATATTTAAAGTCATTTTTTGTAAACTGACTAATAAATTCATAAGTAAAAAAAACTCTAGGATTTAAAAAATGTGAGCTTTTAGAGTAGTAGTTCTAATATATAATCAGGGCATAAAAACATGCCAATAAAACTATGCTCAATCTAAAGAGTTAGAACATGACATTTCAAACAATGAATTCCTTCTACATTTTACTCAAGCATGAACTGCAGACAGGGAATGATTTCTGAGGAAGTATTCAGTATAGTGCTTGAAATAATACATTCAAGAAATCCATAGCCAAATAATAAGAAGGGAGAAAACTGTACGTATCTTCTCCACTTGCAAGAATAGTTTGGCACTCAGAGATGAGATCAGGCCCAGCATTACCAGCAAAGTGAAAGCCATCACCAGCAGTGAGTAGCAAAATGCACGCTCCTACATTAACTGATGTGGTTGCAGTACCAGAGTTGTTTCCATCCATGCAAGGATCAGTTTAATTTTTTTTCTTCTTTTTTTTCCTTTACCAATTTTTTTTTCATGTAATAGCTGAAGACTATAACACAGGCATGCACTAAGTGCAATGTTAGAAAAGAATGAAGTTCATAACCCCTAGCAAGATCTTAATAATGAACCATATGACATCAGAGTGAGAAGAGACAGATGATACAGAGCCTGGTCAAAAGCCAAAGGCAATCAATAGCAGATCATCTTCAGGCTTTGGTGGGGTGGGATTTTGAAACCAGGGCATCTAATCTCAAGTCTAATCCTCACTTTGTCTGTAAATTTGGGCAAGTTATTTCTATAGCCTTTGTTTCTTTCTGGAATAGTTGTGAGGCTTCAGTTAGTGTTTCAGAAGAGTGTTAAAACCCTAAATGAAAATATGAATAATTCTAAAAATATGAACCATTACCAACAACACAAAAATATAGGCTTTTTTATCTTAATTGAAGGCAACTAGCAGCAAGACGATGACATGTGTAAAGTGTACTGTAAGTGCACTTAAACTTCTGACTTGCAGATTCAATCAGAATGAGAGATGTTGCAAGAGTATAGATGAAATGTGTAAGAGTATCGAAGAAAAGCAATAAAATACCCAAACCACCCAAATGCCTGCCATTTGAAAACTTTCTCCCGCATACATAGAAAACCCACAGGTAGTAAATGTATTGGCAAAACAAAGAGAGAAGCATATATCAGAGCAAGCAGGTGCTTGGAAAAATAAAACCATTCAGGGATTCTCAATGAATAATAATATGACTACTTATCACTTACATAATGAAGGAAACATTATTGCCAAGGGCTCAGTACTAGTGCAACTTAGCAAAATTGTGACTGAAGGAAAAGTAGCATTGTCTACATGTCCATCAAAAGGTTATTGGATTTCGTATTAGGGTATCAAAAACTTCTCTTCCTGAGTCTGAATCATCCTTATTTCTGGCTCCACAAGAGTGCTCTACTAACAGATAATTAATCCTTCCGGTTGTTCACATACACATCTATAACTGCACCTTTTTGCATAATTTTAGCCTTACCATATTTGCAAATGAGAATCATTTACTTAGACAAATTAAGCCAAAAGAACATTTTCCTTGAATTGGGATGATTCTTAAAACTGTGTTTTACAATTGGACTGATATTGGACAAAGCATCGCTCTGCACTTGGAGAAAACTCTGTGTTATCCAGTACTGATCTCATATCCCACAATGACAGTTTTTTTTAAGTTTTTCTGTATTCCTGAACCGACATGTTTTCAGGTGATCTCACTGTCTTTTGTTCGCTACATGCAAAATACTCTTGGGCCAGTAAGCACTTCACAAGTGTATTTTTGCCAAGTATTTCCACGCAGGCAAAATACACGTCCTTTTCTCCATTAACTGCAGTACTGTAAAAATTGAAAGCTATTTTTATAGAAATTGATTCTCCCTATGTATTGATAACTGATAGTTAAAATTAATTAAAAATTAATTTTAAAATACAATTTTTATATATAAAAAGGTATAATGTGAGATAGGTCTATAAGGCTGCACTGATGTGAGCTAAAGCCACATGGTACTTTACTAACATTCTTTGACAGCTGCAAAATGAAAAGTATATATGATAATAACTTTTAATTTTTTAAAAGGGTGGAATTCTCTGTATGTTAATGCACTCCTGAGAAATGTGACTGATTTATTTGAATTTCACATTAAGAGAGACTGGTTTATCTATGATAACGTTATATAACCCAAAAGGAGCCCATCTGACAGCTGTTGAATAGCGTCCATAAAAGATGGGATGTGGGAGCAGTCAAGTCCATTATAATCTATATTGATGTCCCGCTTTGGAAATTTTACTATAGAAATCAAGACTTGGTGCGCCTGAAAATAATTACCTTCTCCTCACTAGAGATAGTCCTTCTGTACTGGGATAATGCTATGTGGACAATGGCTATGGGACTGCTTTTGTCACGCTCCTCATGCAATCTGTATTTGACTGACAAACAAAGAATTTCAAGGGCAAAAGTTCAGGTTTTTACAAGTGCTAGTTGCAAACCCACAAGGTAAAATCCTCTTCTTATACGTGTCAAGATACTCTGTTCTCCCTCATGTATGAGCCATCTCAGAAGGTGGGTAACAGAGAATAATGACGATGAGAGCAGTGATGTGGCTTTGAGATGAGACTTTTGCTGTGAGAACACTCAGTTCATTTAAACAGAAAAGGACTCATTATCCTGCCATCTGTGACAAAACTTTAAAGGCTAATTTCATTTCAGTTCTTTTGTCTGCCTGTGGAAAACTAACCGTTCTAATTCCTGTTTGCTCTCATTTGCCTGAACAGGGTAATTTCAGACTCTATGTTTCCTGATTTTAACAACAATTAGACCTTTGGGCATTGCTGAAGCGGCTTGGATTTTTACAGCTAAACCTTCATACTTGAAGAGCTGCAGAAGCCTGCAAAAATAAAAACTATCCAGCATCTTCCCCCATGTGGGAGATTCCTTCAGCTCACTGCTGAAAATGTAGGACTCAAAAGCCCAGTACAGGATCGGAAGTCGCCTGCAGGCACACACAACCTGGGCTCTTTGCCTCCCCTGCGCTCCATAAACTTTCTCCAAAACTCTATAGCAAACTTCGGTAAAAAGAGCAGGTGTCTCAGAAGATACTTTTTGCCCCAGGAAGGGAGTGGGGGCAGCAGCACCTCCTTGTATTTTTCTAAAAGCAAGGAGTTTGTCAGCCAAGAGTGCCTCAATGATCCTAAAAGAGGCCTGACCCCAGTGGTACCAAGGAAAGTAAAAAAAAATAAAATGTCTTGGTTTATCTTCTTGTCGCTTTGCCTCACCTTAATTTCAGACTGACATGCTCCCCTGACTGTTTTAATTGCTGAAATATTGTGTAAATCTCACCTTGCTCCTAGAAGACACGACAACAGCATCTCTTATCGGGCAGACTCAGAACTAAGCAACTGAAAACTGTGAACGAATCTCTCACTGGGGAGAGGTGCGACCCATGCAGCTGATGTCATGCACTTGCTGGGCTGTGGGAGTGAGATCAGGGACAAGTTCTGCTAGCTTAGACTCACTCTGGCCTCAAGTCGTATTTGCTAGGGTCGTATTTTTGGAAATGCTCAGCACCTGTCACTGAGACCTGTTTTTTAGATGTGCTTCCAGCTGAGCACTGAAATAAGCAGGCAGATTTCAAAAAAGCTCAAACTCTTGGGCTGAATTCTTCTGAAATTCTAGCTGCATTTGTGGGTGGTGAGTATTTGCAGATCTCACTCCAAAAGCTTTGGAAAAGTGACTTCAACTCTTGCTGTATCATAGGAATTGCAGACTAGTTTCATTTTTGCACATCTAAGAAGCGGTAGAGGCAGGTGCTGCCTGAAATCTTTCCTTTCTCATCCTATCAATGTCTGGACTCAAAAGTAATATGAAACTTGGTCTACCTGTGGCTTATTTCATCCATTAAAGCAAGACAGATCTAAGATGGTTTGCTCAGATAGGATCTGAGCCATTAGCTCAAAGCCTCTTGGGAACTTCTGTGCCATTTTTATTCTGTTCTGTAAACACACACATGAGAAAGCTCCTGGAGGAGCAGCTTGTTAGCTACACATGAATTGTCATTTTGGTCTTGTCTGGGTCAATAAAAAACTTCTGAGAGATGTGCTAATACGCTGCAAAACCTGTTAGTTGAAGATAGTAATTCTGGAGTGTCCCCTCTGGGTACTCTTCTGGTTCCTGGAAAGACGGGAATCATTCACATAGGAAGATATTAACAAAAATGAGGGACCAATAAATGCAGCTGTCAGTGTTCAGCAACAGCTAAAATTAATTCACAAATCCAAACAATCTGCAGAAAGCTGAACACAATTATATAAGAAATTAAGTTATACAGTTGCCGTGACCTTTAATCAATCATTCCAGCTGTTAATGTTAATTTTGTGATCTGAAAATCATAGTTCTATTTGCATTTTAATGGCTGTTAAATGAGAGTCATCAGGAAGAAATAGTGGCAGCTTGGCCTTTTGATACCAAGTTCTTCCTTCCTAATGTGATTTGGAAGATTTGGAATTCCTGTTCAGAATGGGGTTTGTTTCAAACTGCAGCATGCATAGAGAGACAATTTTGCAGAGGGAAAACAGGAAATTCAAAGCAAAATCCCTTTTTAATCCATCTGCAGCTATGAGCAGATCATAAAAAAAGAGCAAAAAAAGCTATATTGGCAACTTCACTGCCCTCATACTAACAAAAACTCTACAGTCACATGCCTTGATACAGATAACATGTCTTGCTATTTTAATGTGGGTTTTTTTTCCATCAGCAGGGTCTTTGTATTTAACTAACAGAAGTTTTTTTCAAATGGAAAATGAAATAAAACCCAACAAGAAAACCACTAAATAACTGGGTATTTTAGGTTTAGTTCAATTAGTTTATTTTCTATTTAGCTGGCCAAAGTGTTACTTACAGGACTGTCTTGTAACATAAATACTACTCATTGGCTTATTTTGCAGATAATTGTGTTAGGGCCATTGCATTAGATCAGGACTCTATTTAAATCAGATTCCGACTCTGGAATAACTGTGAACTTGTTGATTACTTTAATTTTTAATAAGGTCTAAATGTCTGCCAGCCTCTTGTGCTCGTATTTTCCATTTTAACATTAATACGTCTTCTTATTAATAGAAAGATCTTCATTGTTACGTGACAATTTATTTGTATGCGAAGTGCACAAATCTGATTAAAATGTGATGTTCTGTTTAAATCTTCATCTAAGTCTCCTAGGAGACAGTCCCCAGGTGAATCTTCTTTGGTTAAAAAAGGAGGTCTTGGAACTACATGTTCAGAAAGGAAAGCAGTGAGCTGCAGACAGATTTCAGCAATTGGAAAGCAGAGTCAGTATTAACAATGAAAGAAGGAAATGGTTAGCTCTATCCAAAGCCCTTTTTATTTAAAGCAGGTAAATTGTAAGAGGAAGAAAGTTTCAGCAGATGTTTTCAGGCTGAGTTTCATAAAGGATGGAATAGCAATAGGAAAGAGGAACATTGATAAATGCCCTGCCTTTTATCACACAAGTAGGACTTCTGCCCATAAAGGCAGTCTAATTTGAATGCGTTGAACAGCACACTCTCTTCTTTCCCCAAGCAGAGAACCTATGCATTTTCTGCTTCTACATTACTTCTACAAATAAAATGGTACAGGTGGTATGCATGCTAATGGGGCCGATCTCTGAAGTAAGAGCAGAAGTAAGAGCAGAAGGACTCCCATCCTCACCGTGACAAGCCTTGCCCTCTCTTCTTACGCAGACAAGCCCTTCAAGCTTTCCGTTTTAAAATCTCACCAGGAAACAAGGCAGCTCCTAGCTTTGGCTATAATGCAAAACAAAAGCAACGGTTTCAGGATGCCATTATTTTGGTGCTGCTGGACTTCACAAAACTTGCTGCCTTAGAAAGCCAAGGATTTTTCTCCCTGTTCAATAATGTTCCAATCTGTGGCAAAGTCAGTGCAGTTGCGTGTGTGTGCACGGGCGTGCATGTATGTAAATATAAATAAGCAGCTCTGCACAAAGGGTGATAGAGATCCCTGATCTGAAATTCTGGCTCCACAGAAGATGGTGAGGGCTTTGCCACCAGTTTTGGTGGAACCAGGCAGTCACTCTGCAGCCTGAAGTCCTTCAGTCCAGACTAAGAAAGGTCAAGTGCAGGAGCCCAAAGCCTTCTCCACACTGGGTGGATTTAAGAATGCTTGATGTGAAATGTCTTTGCATTGCAGGTCTTGTCATATTTAAATAGGAATAAGCAAATCTCCAAAGCTTTGGAGGTTGATTTGGCCAGGTGTTCAAAAGGTCTATGGTTAATTCTAATTCTCTTTTCTGGGCCTTCTCAGTTAAGACATCAATCCACAGATCTGAATACGATCTCTCTCTTAGCATCCCTAATAATTCCAGTTCTGATCAGGTTAGAAATAAGAACCTTTTTTTTTTTTTTTCCGGATACTTTAGGATTTCTGTGCACATGACGTAAATGGATATTAAACATTCTCCAAGAAGAATGGCCTGTGGAAAGGATTCACCTAGATTTTTTGTTAAAGAATCAGGCTGCTCCTATTTTACCCTACTGTACACATCTGTCCTGAATTTTCATTGCTGGATTAAAGGTATTAAAGAAATCCCACCAAAGAGATATCTTACCTTATTATTTTCCACCTGTTGATAATCCTTGGCATTTAAAATGTCACTATTTTATTTTCGAGACAGAGCTTTCTCAGGAAAGCCTCTGTGTGGTGTTTATCATGCAATACATATCATGTTCCTCAGCAAACTTCAGGAATCAAGCCAGCAGATTAGCTCCAGGAGAACAGACAAATCTCAAAGGTATCTTTATAGCTATATTGAAGGTCACAAGTTTAATGCAAATGGGAACCATTTTGTTGCTCACAAATTGCTGAATTGCAGGAAATGTCCTAAACAGATATATTGTTCCTGTTATTCTTGACCATATCCTATTGGTTTTGCCTTTTTAAAATCTAGATAGTTTAGCCTTAAACTGAAATGATTTCAACAAACTAGGGTACAGTAGGGTTGCTGGTTTTTATTTTTTTTCTGGTAGTTAGGGGTTTTGTTGTCTGATTTCACCATTTTTTTCTGTACTGTCAGAATTGCTGCCTGCCTATTTCAGACATGTTAAAGTTTGCAAAACTCAAATATTTTTCAAGATATTTTTATCCTGATTTAAGACATTTATAACACTTGATAGTCAGGATGTTTTTTGTGTGTGTGATGATCTAGCCTGGGGACTAATGCATGATGCTGGCTGAAAAATCTTTATGCAAAAGTAAGGTTATTTTCCATTTCATCTCTGAAATTGTACCAGAAGCAATGATAGATGGTGCAAAGTCTGGGTTTCATGTCCCTTCCTCCTCTTCATGGATATGCTCTTTCTTTTTCTTCAGAAAACTTCAGCCAACCTTGTTGTTCCATCTGATTATGTTTTAGAAGCCTTACACAATTACCGTTCACTGATAAGAGTAGTGAAAAGGAGTTTTGTTTCTGTCCAGTTCCCCAGATTGTTGGCAGGAGTGCTAAAATACACACAAAGGCCATCTGGCCTGTGGAAGATAGTTTGCATACAAATAGATTTATGCCAAAAAGATTGATGTATACAAAGATAAGGAAGAAGTTTGTTGAGACCGAAGGAGAAGATTTTTCTCAGTAAAGTATTGACTACTGGAGCCTTTATTGTGACAGCAGAACTGAGTTTCCTCATATTCCCTTTGGGAAGACAGGCTGGTTGTAGTCTTGATTCGTCGGTGTTGTCCTAAAGGGAAAAGAGAAGAGATTTGGGGATAGGCGTCTCCCTGGTCAGGCAGGAAGCAGAAAACAGCAATGGGAGAGAGTGAGCGGAGCCTCCCACTTGCACTCTTGCATGAAGAGCAGAATCACAGTCAAACCTTGAGGGCAGCATTGCAGGGACAGCTGACCCTACCTGCACAAGTGAGAGATGAGAACTGGCCTTTTGGCTGCTGCCTTCAAAACTGGTATGGGAAAGCTCTGTTGCAGAATCCTTGCTGGATTGATTTAGTCCTCAGCCTCTCACCCTTCTCACTTCGCAGAAGGAGACCTCTTGGGCTCCCAGCTGTGATTATTTAAAAAGTTAGTAATCTCACCTGTTATGGTAATTATGAAAAATGTGTCAATGGTAGATGTTTGGCCAGGACCATGCTACCAGATTCCCCAGAGTGGAGATAACCATTTCCTTGGCCACTTGGTGGAAGAGTTTATCACATCTCGTTCAAGTGGTAAGTTTGAAATGGCTCTCAGTGTCCTGGCTGATTGACTTTCCACAATAAGATTTCTCATTTGCCTCAGGAATGAGTCTTTGAAGATCAGTTTGGAGATCTAGGCTTTGCAGATGTAGTGGTGACAGAAAAAACCCCGGAAAACAGTGTAATAAAGTGAGTGAACAGCAAAGTAAATGACAGTCAAATAAGCGAAATAAATCTCCAAAGAGAAATTATGTCTCAGCAGAGAATCAAATTTAATGGAGGAAAGAAATTTATCAGGAACTTAAACAGAATCTGCAGAAAGGAAGGGTAAAGTGAACTAATCAATAAACGTTTAGAAAGTTGCCATTTCCCCAAGTCTCCTAACACTCACAAAGTCCTAATCCCAGCTTCGTAAACTGTATAGCAGAGCTGAAGTTGCAGGACAAGATAGTATATCTGGTCTTGTACTGGCAGACTTAAACGAAGTTCCCTATATTTTCTTCATCCCTGGGACCTACAAGTAGGCTAAGCTGATTTACCAGAGCTGAGCTTCTGACAGAAGAGCCCCAAAGGCTCTAAAACAAGGTTGGACTTGGCATTGTTAATCAGAAAACTGCATTTAATAATTTAGGATGTATATGATTTCAGCTACAGATACATTTTAAATAGCTTTCCTGATCGTAACTTTGGACTAATGGATAGGAGCTTATCACAAAATTGTAATAAATATAACTCACTATTCCATGATGCACTATTAATAAGTTGCTTCTAGTGACAATGTTATTGCTCCTTATATGTGAGAACATACTGCAGATGTCACAGGTAATTTCTGAAAAAAATATTCAGAATATTTGCTGATAAGACTGGTAGGATTATTGTTTTGGATGGGAAAAATCAGAAACTGTTTCTCTTCCGAGTCTTATATGACTGATCATAAAGTGGCTAACAGAAATTCTCCATCACTCACAAATATTTACAGCAAGGTGCAGTTTTATCAACACAAGAATAAGTAAAACCTATATTAAACTAGGCTAACGTACAGCACTGTGTATGCGAGTATTCCTGCTTCAGAAACTTTTGCAGTGTGATTACTCTCCTGTTACACAATCTGGAACAAGAATTGATAGCATCAGGAGGATCTTTTCATTCATTGGCATAATGGTTCAACATGTTATGGAAATAACTTAGATTCATTTATATTCAAGGGCTTTGGAAGGACTTTTATGTAGAATGGTGCTCAAATGCAAATTTCCAACATATCCAAATTCATTTGGCATATTTTTCTCTTGAAATGAATTATCAAACACTAGGATAATATTATGGGGAAAAATGCATGTTTTAACCAGGAGCAGTCATCTTATTGTGGATTGGTATTCACAAAGGTCCTACTACTGTGAAAATGTTAGATATATTCTGTATTTATTTTGCATATACTCAAGAATATGCGTGTGTTTAGTTGTATGTTCATTATTTAAAGCTTTAGTCCTGCAGCAGAGCAACAGCAAACAGCTTCACTCTTAAGTCTGAGTAGCCTGTTAACAGCCAACTTCTGAAAGTGATCTGAAATCCAAATGCTTACATGGACCATCCTGAGAGCTGCTACACCTCGTGAAGATATGGGGCAGAATTCAGCATCCAAAGCAGAAGTCATAAGAGGGTGCTTTGCTGGATGTGTTGAAGTGTCGTCCCTGGATGTGTTCAAGTGTCATTTAGATGGGATGTTGGGGGATATGGTTTAGGGGTGACCTTGTAGTGTAGGGTCAATGGTTGGACTTGATGATCCCAAGGGTCTTTTCCAACCTGAATTGTTCTATGATTCTGTGATTCTAAGATAAATAGGTGCTAATTAACATGCCCTCTGAACTGTCTTTATTGTTGCCATTGTCTGATAACCAGAAGGGGACAGTGACCAGCTATGAAGTCACTCAGATCAACAGATCCAGACTGTTGTCAGATGTAAGAACAAAGTGCAATGGTGATTCCTGTTTGACCCCTATGCTTCACCTCCATCAGGAAGCAGTGGAGCCAGGAGTCGGAGCTCTGTCTCTGTTGATACACATCTGTGCTTTCACCCATTCAGAAATCCTAGAAGACATTAACTGCTGAAGTCCTTTCAGCTCCTCCAAGCCAGAGACCACAGAAAACAACTGCTAAATAAATCAAACTACATGTAAAGAAGGCTAGGGCCTTCATTTGCTTCATTGGGAAGCTTTCAAAAAGTACCGATGCCTGCACCAAATGAAGATATCTTCTTTTCATAATGACAAGATTCTGATCACTCAGAATGTCAGAAGCTAAAACCATCATAGAATATAAAATAATTTGATGGTGGGCTAGAGAGTTTAGTACACCACCAACTGTAGTGCATTCATCCATCATGGCCTTAAATTTAGTCTGGATTATCCAAATGGTCCTCTTTTCTCATTTCTCTTGGAGATTTCTGAGGGATTACTGGATATCATTGCTTATGTACATTCACAGAAGACTCTAGTGTTTCTCTGAAGTTAATTAAAGGCAAGTGGAGCTCTATTTAAAGAAGTGAAAAATGTAAATGTGAAGTTGGGGAGCTGCTTTAGTCAAGTGACCACAGAGAAGAGGGGAGAGAAACATAATAAGGCTCCAAAAATCCCTCTGCGGAAGACCTGACTTACAGCCAGGACAGGAAAAATGAATCAATTTTAAGTTTTCTTTCCTGCATGCTGAAATATGTTCAGTGTGAGTCTAAAGTGAAAAATGTAAATGTGAAGTTGGGGAGCTGCTTTAGTCAAGTGACCACAGAGAAGAGGGGAGAGAAACATAATAAGGCTCCAAAAATCCCTCTGCGGAAGACCTGACTTACAGCCAGGACAGGAAAAATGAATCAATTTTAAGTTTCTTTTTCCTGCATGCTGAAATATGTTCAGTATGAGTCTAAAATAAACCTTTAGACTAAACTTTAAAATACCACTGAATAGTTCAAGGAAGTTTCTGTGAATATAATAGACCATATTGAGGATCCAAAGGGTCAAATTCAATCTGAGGGTCTGTGCTGCCACTGCTGCAGCTCAAACAGCAATGTCCCTCAGGCACTAGCTGTGTCTTGGTCGTACCCTGTCTGTAGAGCAGTAACTACTAAAAGCCAGTGTATAGATGGCCAAGGAAACAGATGTGGGGATCACTTTGACAAATTGCCTTTCTGAGGGCACAGTAGCCTACCCAGGAACCTCCAAAACACCATTTTGTGAGGATCTCAGGACTCAGCTTCCTAGGAAAAGCCAAATAGACCTGGTTTACCCCAGCAATACAGAAGCTGTGTACAGAGATACAGAGTTGTCGTCTGCTATGGTTATTCTTGCCCTGCTTGCACTGCTCAAGCTCAACATTACTCACCCTTGGGGATCCACCAGCTGGAAGATTTAATTGCCATAGGTTTGATGTGGTCTGCTGAGGAGGCAGACGTTCTGCTCTCTTTTGCACAGGGAGCAGTAGAGATGACAAGGAGAGGAAAGGAAAGCCCTTTGTCTCCCAAAAAGGGACTGGTGAACTGAATCTCATGGTCTTCCCCACAAGTCTGTCCCACCATCTTTCCCTTCTCATAACTAGTCCCTGATCCCTCTCTACACAGCTGCCTTGAGGCTCCCCACAAGCTCCCCCATCGCCTGCTTATGCAGGATATAAGGCATTACACACTTCCCACAGTTTCTCAGGGGACCCTTCTAACCACAAGTGGTTTAGAGTTGAATGTATATTTGCAAATTGATATTTTTGCATCATGTTGCACAGGGTTGCTTAGCCCTGGGTACTGCTATATTAGGAACAGCATTAATTCCCCCACGGGCTCCTGAGCAGAAACTACAAAGACTGGAAGTAGAGCAGAGAGCTGGTGTCAGCGGCCTCAGAGGGAGCTGCTGACAGCCCAGAGCAGCAGAGCAGGACTCGGGATCCTGGGATGCGATGGACAAGCTGCTTCAGCGATGTTCCCTTTCTTCACATGCTCTGCCTGGCAAAAGGAAGAGCCTGACATCTGGGACCAGAGACTCTCTCGAGGATACAGATAACCACGCCGTGCCCTCACAGCTTTACTCTCAGTGGAGTAGCTGAGTGTGTGCCACGCACAACACCCAGCCTCAGCTGAACGAGGAAAGTTCAGATATTAGCTTTGCCCTGCCCTTACTAACAGAGCATTCACTAGCTCAGGCAGCCTCTCAAAATGTGCAGGCAGGGATGTGGGCAACTCTTCCCCGCCAGCTACAGAGCTCCTCTCCTATGGCAGCTATCATGCCTCAGGGCTGCGGTGCTGCCTTCCCCCAAGCAAGAAAGGGGAAAGGAATAGTCTAATCGAGTAAGCAACTAGGAGGGCATAAAAGATTAAGGGTGTTAGGAAGGAGAATGTAGTTCAGTCTGAGGAAGTCACGTTCGTATTGAACAGTGCTAGAGTGAGCTGGGAAGGGAAGGAATTGAGTAGTTCGTGTGTTAATACAGGCTGGATAGTTATTGGGCAAAAGGACTTGGAAATTCTCGTTGATGAGAGGAGGTCTGATGTAACTGTCATCGCGTAGCATTAACAGAGTGATTCATGTGAGTGAAATCTTTGAATCTCAGGGTGTAGTTTTTGTAGGTAGGACTGAGGGGGAGGGATGGCACCCCCTTTAAAGTAATTAGTAGCTGGAGGAGTGTGAAAACATACAAAGATAAAATCCAGAAAGTATGTTGGGGGAGTGAGGGGGAATGACTAGATGTTATCTGCTACAAAACACTGAATCAAACCAGAAAGTAGGATGAATTACTCCTAAAGCATCTATCTGCACTGCAGAGTGAAAATTGCATCATTGTAGGGAACTTAAGTTTTGAAAATCTCATGCAGCTGGCAGTCAAACATTAAATTTAGTTTTTTTTCCTTTCATTTTTTTCTCTCTCCACAAAAGGATATTGCACTTGACAGCCATCTATTTGGAGACTCATTTTGACAGATAATAACAGATTAATTCCAGGACTGCAAGTTGTTGGTTGCCTAAGGCTTATAGGGCCTGGCTACATTCATTGTGAACAAACAAAGGACAGTCCTAACTAGTGATATTTATATTTGGATCTTCACCGAATGGAACTTCTCATTGTTAAAAAATATTAAGAGAATTTGACCAGAGGGTAGATAAAAGGTAGAAAAAATATGACTGAAAATCAGGAGCTGTTTAAGAAGTTTGCTAGACAGGCAAAAAGCCATGGCCTAGAGTCAAGAACAAGCAGGACTTTGGCAGAAGGCTCAGATGGTGGAGAGAGGAAGCCCATGACAACAAGTTTCTTAAGCACAAAGGGCTATAAAGGGTCAGTGAACTGCTGCATGGAGACAACCACAGCATATGGCTTCTAGCAGAGGACATGGATGTCCTTGGATATTGGCAATATTTCTACATCCCATCAGGCCTTTTGGAAGGATCTGCTGCAGAAGTCCATCCTCTAGGAGGCTGACCCTGCCTGAATGACAAGGGTAAGCCATGCAGCAGCAGTGTAAGGCTGGCCTCAGAAACGTAACAGTTGGCTTTTGCCTGACATTCAAATTCTGACACTGGCAAAAATAAGTATCTTCTTTGGCGTCCCTTGACAAACTATGCTTCCCCCTTTGTCAACAATGAGCCTGTGTTGAAACAAAACCAATTTTAATGGGAGCAGAAAAGGAACTTTAAAGTGGAGGAAAAAAAATGAACTGCATAAGCAAATCAATGGTTTGGCTGTACAAATTATATCTGCCTACATGGTAACCTCCAGCAGCCTTTCATCTCAGCTGCCTGATTGACCAACAAATGACTGCCCTTTCACAGGCCGATTTCCTTCCACACTTTGCTTTTTTATGCCCCACCCCAGGTTTAGCATCATTAGCTGACAAAGTCCAGCATTTGGAAAATGGTGTTGTATTCATGTGACAGGGCTTCTACGCCATTTGTCCCTGAATGATGATTTTCCAGGTGACTGTCACTACAGAAGCTACGCTCTGCCAGTCTGCACCAGTCCTGCGCATCAACTGCTGCCTGTAGCGGTGAGGATTTCTGATAATGCTCTGCATAGAAGCCAAAAAATGGGGAGACACAGTGGTTTTGCAGGGCTGTGCTGTTTAAGAGAAGGGTAGATGTTGTGTTGAAGGACATAGAATCACAGAATCATAGAATGTTTGGGGATGGAAGGGGCCTCTAGAGATCATCTAATCCAACCCCCCTGCCAGAGCAGGATCCCCTAGGGCAGCCACACATGAAAGCATCCAGGTGGGTTTTGAAAGTCTCCAGAGAAGGAGACTCCACAACCTCTCTGGGCAGCCTGTGCCAGCGCTCTGTCACCCTCACAGGAAAGAAGTTTCTCCTCATGCTGAGGTGGAACTTCCCATGTTCTAACATAGTGGTGTTCTCAGGGCTCAGGAACAGGTTGGACTGGATGATCTTGAAGGTCTCTTCCAGCTGAAAACGTTCTGTGATTCTGTGATTCACGGCCCTTTTCAGCCCTGGCTCTGTTTCCATCCCAGCTCCAAAGGTAGGATGTTCTGCTCAGGACAGCTTCCCCAGAACCATCTCCACTCCAGTTGTAAAAAACTCTCGTTTATTTAAAAATACCTTCTAGCCTGGTAAACGCGCACACCGGTTCGTTTTTAAATCACTTCTTGGAGTCGAGTTTGTGACGGCCCATGAGGGACCTGAAAAACCTCGCCTGGATCTGTCGCAGCTCGCTACTCCGTCAGGGGGAGAAGAGGG
>NW_009717084.1:575-811 GCF_000703405.1 Apaloderma vittatum | reverse complement strand
CCAAGAGGCACAAGTTTGCAGGGCAGGGGGAGAGCCTACCTGCGTAGATGCAGACGAAAGAGCCTTTAGCGATGTCGTCCAGGCAGCGAATGCCCCAGCCCTTGTTCTGCGTCTTGAAGAGCTGCAGCCGGACCTGGAGGCCGTGCTGGACCAGGCGGTTGGTGCACATGTTGATGTTGCACTTGCACCTCTTGTTACACTCGTAAACTCTGAAAAGCAAAGGAGAAGAGGGACAT
>NW_009717084.1:0-205 GCF_000703405.1 Apaloderma vittatum | reverse complement strand
CCCTAGGCTTGACCCACCGGCGGGCTCCCAGTGCAGACTGGGCTCCCCCCATGGCTGTTTTGGGGGCAGAGAGCCCCGCCCGGGCACCGTCCCCAACACGGAGTCACCTACTTGTCCCTGCAGCCGTCCTTGCAGTCGCAGCCCACGAGGAACTCCCAGCCCGTGTTGATGAAGACGCCTTTGCCGGGGATGCGCTCCTTGCTGT
>NW_009717083.1:5230-5433 GCF_000703405.1 Apaloderma vittatum | reverse complement strand
CCCAGTGCCCCGGCACTGGTGGGGTGATTTTTAGGGGTCTGGGGGGTGAGTGTCCCCATGGGCAGAGCCGAGGAGTGTGCAGGGCCTGGAGGGCAGAGGCCGGACCCCCTTCGCTGCACCTCTGCAAGTCAAGAAGACGTGATTTAAGGTGAATAAGGAGTCTGGCAGCTCCTTGGACACCAGAGCAGGCTGAGAAATGAAAT
>NW_009717083.1:4441-4797 GCF_000703405.1 Apaloderma vittatum | reverse complement strand
CCCTGTGGGCCTCGGTGCGTGCGGGGAAAAGCCGTTTCCAGGACTTGGCTCCTCTCCCCTATTCCCATAGGCTTACAGCGGCTCTGTGGGTGCGAGATGCCCCCACGTTCTACTCTGCAGAAACAAGCAGGAATCCATGGCAAACCCCCACCCAGCGCTGCCAGCCTCCTCCCAGCTTCATCCTGCTGAGCAGAAGCATCCAGAAAAGCCCCATTCTCCCCCAGGTTTTTCCCCACTTACTCCTGACATCCCTTTGCTCGCTCAGGACTTGCCTCTTGGCTGCATCCCCACCTGCAAGGCCCCCAGAGCCCTCCAGGGCTGTTTCTCTCCCCTCTTCTGCCCTTCCTCTCGCAGCG
>NW_009717083.1:3722-4415 GCF_000703405.1 Apaloderma vittatum | reverse complement strand
ACCCCTCCCTGGGCCTCGGGGTCCGTTTTGTCTCTGCTTTCAAAGAGAGGTGGAAACCACCATGGAGCTGAGCCTGACAGCCAGCCCAGGGAAAGGGGATGGCTGGTGCCTCGGGAGTGGAGGGGAAAGGCTGAACCTGAGTGACGGGTCCGCGTCGTTGCTGCCCCCCCCCCGCGTGCCCCCTTCGCTGTCTGCAGGAAATCATTCTCCCAGCCATCACATGGAAGCACGCGGTGCAAGCGTTGCACCGTGTTGGGGACTTGGGACAGGCCCGGGGCTATGAGAACGCCGGAGATGTTCCTGTATTTCCCTGCGCAGAGCCGGGCTGGCTGCAGCCCAGCATTTGCTGCCCTCTTCAAGAGAGGCAAGGAGAGAAAAAGGGGTGCCCTAGGCGGGACAAAGCTAAACACAGGGCTGAAAGCTAAATGGGCTGTTAGTCCCCAAGAATAACCTCAGGGAAACCAGCTCCCGCTCTAAGGTTTTCCTTCCCTTTTTCTTTTTTTTTTGGGAGATTGCTCCCGCTCTGCAGCTCCCTCCCGGCCGACACCGCGCTGGAGGGAGGGGTTGGCTGCCTGCGGCTTTCTCCCTTTTCCCTGCAAGACCGAGATGCTGATGTGGAAGCTCTGGGTCTCTTTGGCTCCCCAGGTCCTCCATGGCTGAACCCGGGGGTGCAGGGGGGGGGGAGCCCGCAAA
>NW_009717083.1:2603-3703 GCF_000703405.1 Apaloderma vittatum | reverse complement strand
CCCTATAGCCGCCGCTGTGTTCCTCCAAGCTCCTGTACATACATTTCCACTCCTGCCTTCCTGCGCTGGAGGGGGAACGTGCGTTTCCAAAGCAGCGTGGGGATTAATGGGCTGTAAGGAACAGGGCAGCTCTCGCCATGCTGTCCCTGTCCCGGCCGGCAGCGGGTGCAGCCTTGGAATGGGCTCCACTCCAAGCAGCTCCTCTGAAATATCTCGGCTCAAAGCAATTTTACAACCAGCCTTCACTTCCAGGGAGCCTGACCTTTTTCATTAATAAATCAGCTGTGTTATTGAATGTATGAATAATACATGATCACACCCAGCTCTGCGCTAAGCTCTGTGTGTAAAATTTAATTAATCCGCTCACGTAACGCCCGCGGGGGCTGGTGATGAATGGTTACGCACAGCTCGGGCCTCCAGCGGTACCCAGCGATGGCTCTGGAGCATCCCAGCCCCAACAGCCTCATCCCTGTCACCTCGGAGGGGGTTTCCCTCCAGCCATTCCTTTAGATGCTTCTTTCTTCGGCTGTTTTAAAGGGGAAAATTCCCCTTTGCTGCTGGAGGAAAACCCGGCACTGAGCATTTCCTCGGGGAAATAATGTCGGCTTTTTCTTTCCCTGACCTTTTCCTGCAGTGGCTGTTAATAACGTGAAATCCTAAGTAAATGTCTTCATTCAGGTGTGTTTAACGGGAAACCAGGAGCACACGCTGTCACCACTGGTGTAATCCCCAGGAGGACCCCCCCAGGTAAATGGGAAAAAGCCCCGAGCGTGGCCCCGATCCCGGCGGGGACCTTCCCTCCTATGGGAGGGGTGGGAACGGGTCTGCTTGGTTTTAAACTCAACAAAAGCTCCAGAGACAGTGTTAGCCGGACGCTGGGGGGCTGTGCTGTTTGCTGCCGGGCTCTGCTGCTGCCCACCCCTCCTCTCGCTCCCCCGTTTAACCTTTCCAGTGCCGGGAACATGGAGCGGCCCCCCCGCCCCCGACTCAACGGTCCGGGGGTCTCACAGGGGAAACCGCAGCTGCCTGAGGTTAATTAGCAAAGAGCTCAACGAGGTCTGGTAGTAATTACACGCCCCCTTCGCCAGGAAGCAGCTGCA
>NW_009717083.1:992-2495 GCF_000703405.1 Apaloderma vittatum | reverse complement strand
GTCCCAGCACCCACCGCCCCACGCCACGGGGCTGGCGTGAGTGGGAGGATTTGGGTGGGCGGTAGGTGCGTGGCCGGAGCCTGGGGGCTGCATGCTGGAGGGCTGCAGGGATTCCCAGCTCCAGCTGCACCCCGCGGCTCTGCCGGGGGAGCTGCGCGGTGCCGGAGAGGGAAAGCAGCTGCCACGTTCTCCCTCTAGCGGACACGGCCTGGGCAGGGGGGAGCCCACTCAGCTCCTGCTGCTCCCCCCGAGCCGGGGAGCCGCGCGTTTTTTTTTGGGATGCTCTCGCCGTCCTGGCTGACTTCGGAAAAGGTGAAAGGGTGGAGAGCTCCACACCTGATCATTGCTGCTGGGACAAGGGATGCGGGTGACGTGAGGAAGAGGACAGGCTCTGGGGTGGGTTTTGGAGCTGGTCCCACCGATACAGGGAAAGCTCTGCCTGCTCCCACCAGCTGAGGAGCCAGGCCCCCGGTTGTTGCCTCTCCCCACTGGAGCACGCAGCATTTCAGCGAATGTGCTGAAAAATAAACACATTTCCTTATAGCTCCACATGCACAAATGTTACCCTTGGCTGCATGTGAGGGGCTGGACGCTCTGGGACTGAAGGGGCTTTTGTTGGGGAAGTGGCTGCAAGAATAATTTGAAAACTCCTTCTAGGTTTCTCTTCCTGCCTCCTTCTCCCACCCTTTCCCCGCTGGGGAAGACAATCCTGGGGCATTTACAGCTGTGCCCCACTGCATGTCTGAGGGAGCATCCCCCTTCGCTGGGGCCCAAACCCCTGCACTGGAAGCTCCTTCCCAGTTTTCTCCCAGCTCCCTGCAGGCTTCGTACCCGGGGCTTCCTCCGCTTCTGCCTCCCAGCCCTCCCAATTAAATGTTTCCGAACGAGGTTGTCTTGAGGCGTCTGCAGCTTCAGAAATCCCCAGCAGGTTGCCTCTAAGGAGCGATTTCAAAGGCTTTAACAGTTTGCTCATACCAGCTCTGCGCCGCTGCTGGGAGCTGCTGTAGCTCCGGGGTGGCTGCACGCAGGCAGCGGGGACCGGGCACAGCAGTGGCACGGTCTGAGGCACTGCTGTCCCCAGGCTTGTAAGAAATGCCAGGTCAAGGTCACCAAACGTCCCAGCCCTCGGTGCGTGCCTCCAGCCCTGGGTGCGGCTCTGCAGACGACCAGGACCGGGCTGGAAACAACCCCCTATGGAAACATCGCATGTTTACATCCCTAGCTACGGCTGTTTTCTTCAACAGCCAACAGCTACGTCAGGAGAGGTTTGATTTCGTACGTCAGGACGGTGTCTGATGGAAAGAAGCCGGGCAGTAGCTGGGCGGGCGTGCGAGCGAGCGCCAGAGCGATGGGGGAACGCTCAGGCTTGAATTCAGGAGCTCTGGCTTGGTGTGGGAGGCTCATGGCTTGCTGGGCCACCGGCTGCCTGCTCAGAAAGAGAAACACGGGAGGTGAAGCTGCTGCTCAGGATGGTCCCTCCCGTGCCCCGGGAACAATTTCCAG
>NW_009717083.1:378-894 GCF_000703405.1 Apaloderma vittatum | reverse complement strand
CTGGAGCAGGGTTGGAGGGGTGCGGGGCAGCGCGATGCCATCGGGACGAGGGCCCAGGCTCCTGGGCACGGGGACCGACGCTCCCTGGTGCTGCCTCCAGATGTGCATTTCACTGCGATTTAATCAGATATTTACTGTGAGACCACAAAGCCGTGAACAGCTCTCAGAGGCATTCCCAGGGCTATTTCCCAGCCTCTGCCCCTGCACAGCCACCATCTCCCACCACCAAACCGTCTCCTTGCTGTTTGATTGCCTCACTTAATCAATGCAAATGAGTTACGAGCCATGAATGTCTGATCCTGGTGCAAATTCCTGTAAAACATGCAGCTGGAAAAACTCTTCCCCAGCCTTTGGCTGGTGTTCCTTGCGTATTTGCTGAAGCAGGTGCTGCTCGCCACCCAGAGGCAGGCTCTACCCACCGGGGCTGGTGTCCGTTTGTCCGCAGGGTGCTGGCACTGGGCATTGACAGCTTTTCCTTCTGTGCTGTCCTCAGAGCAGCGCAGCTCTGCCGGCCTC
>NW_009717083.1:0-347 GCF_000703405.1 Apaloderma vittatum | reverse complement strand
ACCCCCTTGGCTTCCCCACCTGCCCTGAGCTGCAGGGGCTGCGTGGTCCCGTCCCTGCACTCCTCGCTGAGCGTATTTTAATGACACCATTTCGGTGTGTTGCCTCTCTCCTGCTCACGTTGGCATGTTGGCCAGGATTGAACGCCCCCAACTCTTGCTGCCAAGCTCTATCAATCTTAATTTCCAGTCCTGTATGAAACCCACCAAACCCAGAGGCACATTTGCAAGAGCCAAACCTTCGGAGGTTTATTGAATGGCTCCTTGTAGCTAACATCCGTGAGGTTGGTTGCGAAGCATCAATGATTTCCTTGGAGGACAGCAGCTGGATGTATTGATGTGGTCATGGA
>NW_009717082.1:3841-4061 GCF_000703405.1 Apaloderma vittatum | reverse complement strand
GGGTCCTGCGGGGAGCATCTCGGGCCTGAGGGCCCTCCCATTCCGTAAAACAGATTCGCAAGGTGCCCGTGCTCCTTAATTCTAAAGAGCTCCATTCTGCTAATCTGAAAGACCTTGGGGAGTGTGAGGAGAGGTGTAAGATCAGCCCCAGTCTCTCGCACCAGCCCCTGCGCCTGGGGAGGAGCGGGGCAGCTGTGGGGGCTCTGCAGGGGCCCGGTCG
>NW_009717082.1:2123-3752 GCF_000703405.1 Apaloderma vittatum | reverse complement strand
AGTCCTCCTGCCCTGCGTGCAGGTGGCTCAGGAGTATGTCCCCGGGGGGGTTCCTTCTGCGGCAGTGGGGAGCAGAGACCTGGGGGGCAAGGGACAGCGAGATGGAGCAGTGCTGGATCCCCATGTGGTGCCTGTGGATGGGTGTCCATAGTCCTCACCTTCTCTCTGCCTTGCAGCATCTCTGCCCTTTGTCATCCTGACACTAGTGAACTCCCCGTACAAGCGAGGCTTCTACTGCAACGACGACTCCATCCGCTACCCCTACAAGGCGGACACCATCACGCATGGCCTCATGGCCGGGGTCACCATCACCTGCACTGTTGTCATTGTAAGGAAGCACCATCCCCTTTCCTCGGGCAGGGACATCCTGGTTCTATCTGGGAGCCTGGGTCAAGCCCGGCTCTGCTGGGCATCAGGAGCATCCCCTGGGGCTGTGAGACCCTCATCCTGTGGGGCTGGTTCCCTGCAGGGAGGGGCAGAGGCCCCGTGAGCTCCTGGGGCTCCTCTGCTGCAGACCCGAGAGCCAGAGCATCCCGAACCCCTGGTGCTGGGGAGCTGCCCCATAGCCCCAAGACCCTCACCTCTTGACTGTTGGTCTTGGCAGATCTCGTCGGGGGAGGCATACTTGGTCTACACGGAGCGCCTCTACTCCAAGTCAGAGTTCAACAATTACCTGGCTGCCCTCTACAAGGTGGTGGGAACTTTCCTCTTTGGGGGGGCCATCAGCCAGTCGCTGACTGACCTGGCCAAATACATGATCGGACGTCTCCGACCAAACTTCCTGGCCGTCTGCAATCCTGACTGGTCCAAGGTGAACTGCTCCATCTATGTGCAGCTGGAGAATGTCTGCCAGGGGGAGAGCAGGAACATCACAGAGTCCAGGTGAGCCCTGTGGCCACGGGACACGTCCCTTCCATCTGTCTGGCTGTGCTGGGCTCCTGCAGTCTGGTGGCAGCTCCAGACAGGTATCGGTGTTCTCCTGTTGCAGAGCAGGTGAGGGGCTTGCAGGGGGCCAGCTCGGCACTGGGGGCTTGCTCCCATGGCCTGACCTATCCCTTTTGCCCCACAGGTTGTCCTTCTATTCCGGACACTCCTCCTTTGGGATGTACTGTATGATGTTCCTGGCGGTAAGTGCTGTGCTCTGGGCACGTTCTGCTGTGAGAAGGCAGCGAGTCCCTGTGGGTGCCGGGGCCCTGAGCACCTTGTTTTCAGGCCAGTGACTGCTCCTCCCTTTCCCACCCAGCTCTACGTGCAAGCCCGGCTGGTGGGGAAGTGGGCCCGGCTGCTGCGCCCCACCATCCAGTTCTTCCTCATCACCTTTGCCATCTACGTGGGCTACACCAGGGTGTCTGACTACAAACACCACTGGAGCGATGTGCTGGCAGGGCTGCTCCAAGGGGCTCTCATTGCTGTCCTCATCGTGAGTGTCCCCTGTGCAACCTGATGCTTGGCTGGCTTGCGGCTCACTGCAGCTCAGCTGGTTGGAGGGGTCCCCAAATCATCTTTCCCATCGGTCTTTTCCAGGTCCGTTATGTCTCCGACTTCTTCAAGCACCGTCCCCCACGGCCGTGCAGTGAGAAGGACCCGGAGCGTAAGGCCAGCCTGCCGCTCACCATGACCGCCCCCGAC
>NW_009717082.1:665-1689 GCF_000703405.1 Apaloderma vittatum | reverse complement strand
CAAATCCTCCCAAGCACAGGGGGAGGAGGACAGCTGCTGGGCTAGCGATGCTTTTTTGGAAAGGATTAAAGCGATCCAGAGCTCTTCTCTGTTCCCTCTTAACTTGAAAAACAGTCCTGGCTGCCAGCAGCTGGCATGAGTGGAGGGTGCCCGGGCAGGTTCTTCTTGGGGGTGCGTGACACTCTGCCTGCTTTGCGCCTGGCTTGGGGTGAGGGACTTGCTCAAGCTTTGTCTCCTGCAGCTTCAGCTGATGCTTTAGGGGTGCTGGGGGGTAGGGGGATGGGGAGAATCTTTCGGTGGTAAAGGACGGTAAGTGGGGATGTGGAGCTGGACACAGGACTCCGAATGCCCTGGGAAGGTGGGAAATGAGCCACGGAGCAGTCCCATCACTGACATACAGCTGCCTCTGGCACTGGAGCGCTGTGGGCCTCTTTTTAAACTACACGCATTTTCATTATGATGTGTTTTTATAAAAATGTGTTTTTTAAATTAGATCATCCTTAAAGAATGTCGGTGTCAGGCCTGTTCTCTTACTCCGTGGATGCTCCTGGCCTTGGAGTGGATCCGCTTAAGTGCTTAGGGTTTCCTTTTCCAAGGGATGGACCCCCTTGCTAGCAGGGAGAATTTACTGAGGGGGGAGTGTCTCAACTGCGCTGGGGAAGCTGGCCTTGACCAAGTTCTATGGGAGCAGCATCCTCCCACGGGAGGGAGGCTGAGCAGAGATGCGGCTGGCTGGGTGCTCCTTGCCCTCACTGTCCCTGCAGTGTTACCTTCAGGAGACTTGGTCTTTGGCCAGCCCTTCAGGAGGTCAGAAAAGCTGTGGCCAGTGCGAGGCTCTGGGTCCTGTCGTGATGCTACTGCCTTCACCCTGACCCGGGAGCCTCCCGAGCTCTCCAGCACAGCAGCCGGCCTCTGTGAGGGGGAAGGGAAGGCGGGGAGAAGCTCTCGGAAAAAGTGACGTTTTGTGCCTGCAGCTCCCTTGGCCGCTCTGGCAGCAGGAGCAGAGGGAAGGCAGGATGGTGAG
>NW_009717082.1:303-631 GCF_000703405.1 Apaloderma vittatum | reverse complement strand
CCCGGGGGACAGAGCTGGGGGGGGGCATCGGAAGGCAGGGACCCGGCTTGGCTGAACAGATCAGCTGGGGCTGTCTCTGCTCCACCATAACACCTGCCCTGCCTAGTTTTGGGGTCCTGGTCAAGGTGGGGGGAATCCAAGCTCTGCCCATGGTCCTGGGCTCTGCAGGGCCCGGGAGCACCCAGGGTCACCCCAGCCCCTCGGGGGTGGGATGGCCAGTCCTGGGTCGGCTCTGCCTCCCTTGCTCTCTCCTGACTGGTAAGTGCAGGTGCCCTGGCCTTGCTGCGTGGTGCTGGTGTGCCTGCGCAGTGCGGGTTACTCCAGTCTA
>NW_009717082.1:0-257 GCF_000703405.1 Apaloderma vittatum | reverse complement strand
CACGCTCCTTTTCTGTTTTCTTCTGATAGCTTTCTTCCTGCAAGCCCTTCCCTGGTTCCTACTGGGGGCCTTCCCCCCGTCCCAGCCCTCTGGGCTGGTTGTTTAATGTGTGATGGTGTGAAACAAAGCTGGTGGAAGTGTCAGGGGAGGGCATCTCTGCAGGGTTTGCAAACAAAGGTCTGTAAAGGAGCAGCAGCTCTTCACGTCAGGCGCCGAGTCTGAGTCTTGGAGCTTGTCTGCTTGATTTTCCCCTGGCT
>NW_009717081.1:1024-1252 GCF_000703405.1 Apaloderma vittatum | reverse complement strand
CCCCCCAGAAACCCCCAAAACCAGTGAAAAAAAACAAAAACCACCAAGAAATCCCAAAAACCAGAAAAAAACCCCTGAAAACCACCAAGAAACCCCAAAATACAAAAAATCCCTGAAAACCACCAAGAAACCCCAAAAAACACCAAAAAAAGACACAAAACCACCCAGAAACCCCCAAACCCCCCAGAAACCCCAAAAACCACCAAAAAACCCCAAAACCACCAAGAA
>NW_009717081.1:0-813 GCF_000703405.1 Apaloderma vittatum | reverse complement strand
CCAAACCCCCCCCAGAAACCCCAAAAACCACTGAAAAAAACCCAAACCACTCAGAAACCCCCAAAAAACCCCCAGAAACCCCAAAAACCACCAAAAAAAACCCAAAACCACCCAGAAACCCCAAAAACCAGCAAAACAAACCCTAAAACCACCAAGAAACTCCCAAAACCAGCAAAAAAAACCCAAAAACCACCAAGAAACCCCAGAAAACAGCAAAAAAAAAACCAAAACCCCTCCAGAAACCTCAAAAACCACCCAGAAACCCCAAAACCACCAAAAAAAAAACCAAAAACCCTCCAGAAACCCCCAAAACCAGTGAAAAAACCCCAAAACCACCAGGAAACCCAAAAAAAACAACAAAAAAACCCAACCCCCCCCGAAACCTCAAAAAAAGCAAAAAACAAAACAAAACCACCCAGAAACCCCAAAAAACACCAAAAAATCCCTGAAAACCCCCCAGAAACCCCAAAAACCAACGAAAAAAAAACCAAAACCACCAAGAAACCCCAAAAAACAGTGAAAAAAAAACCCAAACCACCCAGAAACCCCAAAAAACAGGGGAAAAAAACCACAAAAACCCCAAAGAAAACCCCAAAACCATCAAAAACCCCACAAAACCACCAAGAAACCCCCAAGAAACCCCAAAAACACCAAAAAAAACCCCAAACCACAAAGAAACAGCAAAAACCACCCCCAAAAAAACCCAAAACCAACCAGACACCCCCAAAACCAGCAAGAAAAACCCCAAAACCACCAAGAAACCCCAAAAATCACCAAAAAATAACCCCAAACCACCAAGAAACTCCAGAAACC
>NW_009717080.1:0-6601 GCF_000703405.1 Apaloderma vittatum | reverse complement strand
TTGGCTCAAGCGAGACGCCGACAACATCCACCAATATTTTCTGCAGCGCAAGGCCCCCCCGGCCATGGTGTGAAGCCGTGCACGCCGCTGCTGCAGTCCTGCTGCCGCCTCATGGGGAGAGAGAGAGAGAGAGAGAGGGAGGAGATACCCAACAGCTGATTCATATGCCAAGAATTTGGAGTCTTTTTCTCAAACCAATGGGGATTGGACAATGAATGTAGTTAACTGGTTCCTGCTCACACTCCAGATTTAAATTCTATTAAAATTATCAGCAATTCAGCAAAAAAAAAAAAAAAAAAAAAAAAAAAGAAAGAAAAAAAAAGGAGAAGAGAGAGAAAAATCTGTAAATATGATAGTAATAAAAATAGAGCATAACAAAACTGTGAAACTTCCTCAAGCCTTGTCAGTGGTTAAAATATTTAACACCCCCCTCCTGACACTCTTATTGACAGGTGTTCTGTTTTTTACACCCTCCCTCAGCTTCCCCCCCTCCAAAAAAAAAAAAAGAAAATACCAAGGAAACCAGTGGGTTTCTCAGTCAGTGGAATTTTGTGGAGAGTCTGGGGCAGGACTGGGTTGAGGCCTCTCAGCGTTGTGTGGAACAGGGCGCTGGGACAGGCAGGTAGCTGGGATAACACAGCGTCTGTGCATCCCTCTGAGCGCGAGGGTTCGGGGAGACGTTCCTGCAAACCCTCCCCTTCCCCCCCCCCAAAATCCAAGGATAGTAGGTTCCCTCCCTTTTGTGTTACCTCTCGGCAAAAAGAAAAATGTTCTGTTGCTCTTCAGTTTTCCTCCTCGGTTCCACTTGCTGATGTCCTTCTTAGAGATAACGGAATTGTAAGGAAACATCTTTCATAGCCACATTCAATAAAAGAAAGATTCATGCGATTTATTTTTACTATTATTATTATTTTTTTTTCCTTCCTAAATTGCACCCTCAAAATGCATGCGAACGAGGAGGCAACTCTCGCGGGACCGATCTGGCTGCTCTCAGGGCAAGGCTCGCCCGTTCCCGACGCCGTTACTTTGGTCTAAAAGCTCCGGCTCGTTCCGTCTCCTCGTGGCCGTAGCGACACTCGCTTTTCCTTCCTTTCTGTGGTGTTGATGGTCATTTGATTCAGAAGCCTTAAATTAGTGCTGATGCAGTCTAAGCCGTGTGCCATCGTTTACTTCACGGAGCAGCGTGGTTTACTAACCGGACACAACACCCTCTAACTGCAAAGGTCGGAGTTCCGTATATTATTATTTTATTATTTCTTTTCTTTAACAGGAATTCGTATTTGGTGTGGCTTAACTGTGTTTCAGAAGGTCATCAGACTAACTGTCAGACTGCTTCCCTGAAACATTTTTGTGCTATTGTTTAAAAAAAAACCCCAAACCTACAAACCAAACAACAAAACCAACCAACCCAACAATTTAAAACAGTTGGCGTTAATAAAAATGTCCATGTGAAATTCACGGCCTGAGCTTGTGTTCTCTTTGAAGCCCGAGAGAGCGTCGCTGCTTTCAAAGGACCTAAAAAGCTCCGAGGGGAGAGCGGAGGGCGCGTGGCGACGGCGTCTTTAGCAGCCCCCAGGACACCCTCGCTCTTGGCCTTCTCTTCTCCCGTCTTGGGGCAGCTGGAGGAGCACAGACGCTGCCGATCGTAAGGAGATCTTGTGTGACCTGAATCAGGATCGGAGCCGAGCGCTAAAGATCTGACTGTGACAGAATTTGGAAGGGAAAGGGGGAAAAAGAAAAACCCCTAAACTGTGAGTAAGCAAATTTCCATTAAAGGAACAGCCGGAAAGTTGAGGGCCCAGCGTCGTGCAGATCTGATGAGCTGGGGTAGGGGTGTTAACACACGGGCAAGTTTGTCGCGAGCGGGGTTGGAATCCCGAGGGCTCGTGCGGCTCCGCGCTCCAAAACGGGAGCGAAACACAAATGCCGTTTGTCCCGAGTCGTGCCGGTGAACTCGACCGGGTTTTTTCCCTGCTGTCAGCACTGCAGAGCCAGTGCCATTTCAGAAGCGTAAGCTGCTTTCTCTTCTGCTTCTTGCACATGGACAAAATAACGTGCAAAGTTGTGATTCCAGCGTGAGCGGTGATGTGTGAAACCACAAGTACTGGAGCTGCAAGTCGAGGTGATCTTGTTTTGACTGTAAACAATGCAAATGACATGCAAGCAGTTGAAGGAGAGGGGCAAAAATAACCAGCTCGTGGTCAGTGAGCAAACTGAATGGTCCCAGCAGACTGACTAGTCCTGGCCTCTTCTGCCTGTAAAGAAAGCAGATTTTAATTCTTCGTGAAAGTAAGTTTGGGATTTGCCCACTTGATAGGAGATTTTTTATTTTTTTTTTCTTTGCCATTGGAGGCAAAGTGATGCACGGGAGAGGGTCGGGACAAGAACAGCAAGAGTTAACGTGGCTGTGCTGGTGAGCGAGGATGTTGCCCACAGATATTCGCTGGGGACACCTAAACCACACAGAAGCTTTTACAGAGGACTCCACTCGATCTATTCAGGTTAAATACAGTTGAAGAAATGTTGATAGATTCTTTCTTCCCCCTCAGGCAGTTCCGCTCCTGTGTCACATCCTAAAGACTAAACTCAGGTGATACAGTGAGGTTCTTGATCCCCAGCATAGAAATTAAAGCAATGCCAGTTCTCCCAGCAGCGGCAGGAGTTGTTTGCGTCCACATCTCTTCCGTCACACCAAAAATCCACGTTGAATCTTGCTCACAAAAACACTGGGGTGAAAAATCTCCTTTAATGTCTGCACCAGAAAGGTTTCCCTAACGGTTAAACTGACTGCAGGCACCTCTATTTGTTATTCCTTTAACTTACTTTTTTTTTTTTTGCTATTGGGCTAGTTCCTGGCTTTAATCTCAGCATATAAAAAACAATAATTGCGTGTGTGAGCTCTCCAAAGCGATTTGGAAGAGGCAGATTTTCTAATAACGAGAATATACTTCCCTATATATAGTCATCGCTCTTACACATGGGATAGAATAATATTTAATCTGTCCGGGGAAAAGGCACAAGTTTGCCAGGGCAGGTGTGGAATTAGCTGGGAAAGAAGGTTTCAGAATCCGGTTTCCTCTCCAAAAATACCCAGATTCTGGATCGAAATTTTATCTGGCATAAGTGGAACTGCAGCAGCTGGAAAGGCGGATGATTTGTTCCCCCAAACATCCTTGCGTTAGGAATATGCTCCGTACTTTCAATTCTAGTAAAATAAAACGGTGTAGAGAAGAAAAATAAGCTCCTGAACCCTCTGAAAAAACACTCAAACCAGCAAAGCCCTAAATTTAACTTCCCAAATCCTTCTCTAACACGGACCTGCTTGTTTCTGTGCAGGGGCAGAGAGGTCTCGGTGTTACCGACCTCTGCCTGTCCCTGGGACCAGCCTTTACACCGCGGAGTTTCAGAGAATTTACCCCCAGTTAAAGGTCCCTGAAACCGGGCTAAATACCCGCAGGGGTGAAAATGCGCTGTGAGGGGCGAGTCTTGGCCGTGAGGATCAGAACAGGTGCTGGTGTCTGCACGAGAATCCTTCCACCCCAGCGAAGGAAGGACCGAGCGGTAACAAGCCACCAAAACCGAGGCTCAGCAAGCTCCTTCGGGGCTCTTCCAGAGCTCGGCTGCAGGAGAGCTCGACTTGCCGAGCTAAATTTGTGGTTTACGGTTAAAGATACGTTCAAAGGAAAACGTGGCTGAGGAGACACACACGCGTGCCAAAATTCGGGAGGCAGAGGAACGCGCGCTGTGCACCACTGGGTCCATGTCGTAGCCTCGTTAACTTTTCTTTTACAGGGACCCAAAGCAGGAAAGAAAAGGGGTTATTTTAAAACTGAACATAAGCGAAGTGCTTGGAACTCATCCCCTCTAAGCAAGGAAGACCAGGTGAGTGTCTCTGCTCAGCCTTGTGTAACTTAAGTCATCTGTGCTGGCTGGATTTCATCCAGGCTTGGGGTTTTTTTTTCAAACCTGGATTTCATCACCTGACTGTGAGGAGAGCGCATCTTCTCTTGGTGCAGCACAGAATTCAGCCTCTGCGCTGCTCCAGCAAGGGGAGATGGAGCACACAGAAATCCCCCGCCTTGGTGCAATTCAGGGTTGGAGAAATATCAAGTGGGAAGCAGCCTGAGCTTCCAGCTCTGGATATATCCAAACCCCCCAGAGAGTTCCTGTCCCTGGGAATTAATGCAGGATTTTCTGAGAAACCTGAAGGTCCTGAGCAGCCTCAGGGAAGGGGAACCTGGTCACCGAGTTCTCATTGCAACCATCTCGCTCGGCGGAAATACCCCAAGGACCCTGTCTCTGGAGCCACCAGCTTTTCAGCGTTTCTCTCCCAGTTTCTCTAAGTCAGTTTATGAAAGCAGATGATAGAAGCCTCCGTAACGTGAACGCTGAGTTGCCATTTATGGCAATGAGGAGCAAAACAGCGCATCCAGCTCAAGTTTACGGCTCCAGCCCAAGCACTACCAGAGGCAGCTGACGCTGCGCTCTCACTTATCCCCATCTCACTCCAGATTTTCGGGCTTTCGTTGCTCCCAAGGTCAAATTTGTACAAACTTCTTTAATCCTTCCCTCCCTCCCTGGCGATGGGAGTGGATCCCTCAGGAAAGCCATCCCGATGAGCAACGCAGAAGGGTTGCAAGGGTCAGCGAAACCGAAGCACGGGGCGCTCCTGGGACGTGTCCTAGAGCTGAGGGGTGGCGAGGGGACTAGGGAAGCAGTCTGGGGCTGGACTAACCCCAGCAGCAAGGCGCAGCGGCGGGCTGGGCTCCTCCCCGCTGGGGATGGGCTGCAAGAGAGCAAATTTCACCCGGTTTCAACCCAAATGCTGCTCAGTGAGCTGGCTTCGACCTGCCAGCAGGAGAGGACCGTATGCGAAGTGAACTCTGGTTCCTTCAGGCTCAACAACGGGTCTGTTCCGTTCTGTGAGTCAAGTTGGAAATCGTAATTGCTCTTAAATGAGTTAACGAGGCGAACCCTTTCCAGGTTTACCAGGGAGCAGCGCCCTTTTCTCCTGCCCCTCCGCATCCTGCGCTCCCTCCCCGTCTTACCTCGCAGATCTCAACGCTTGGCCGGCCCCAGCGAACACCATCCCCGTCCACCTCCCAGGGGTTAGTCTCCGCTTTTGTTTTCTCAGCTGGAATGGCCAAGACAGATGCGAGACAGCAGGCAGGACACGGGAAGAACATACAACAAGGTGACAGCAGCAGGACAAACAGAATTCAGATGCTGATTTCTGGACATATTTTTAGCCCTGCTTGTAACCGCGTTAAACGTGCCAGCGTGATAATTTAGTGCTCCTCATCCAGAGGTCTCAAGGCACTTGACAAAAGAAGCTGATCTGCATTTGTCCGCATTAGAAAATGTGAGACTCGAAGCCTAGGCAGACAAAAGAAGTTTTCTGAGATTTTCCAGCGGGCCACGGGCAAGGGTAGGGACAGCATCTCGGTCTCCTGAGCCCCAGAGCTTCGGTCTGTCCCTGTAACCTGAACATCTTTAGGGGAATGGTGGCTCTGTGTAGAGTTCCAGAGCTGTGAGCGAGTCCCCTGCCTCAGCAACAGGTAAGACCAGCGGCCAGCGCTCACTCAGGGCTTTCCCCAGTCAAACAGATCGTGTTTGCGGGGGAAAACAGTCATAGTGTGGGACGGGAAGGTCTGGAGACACCAAGGACGAGCCGGACTGCTTTTCCCCAGTCTTCCACTTTGGGGAGAACAACGAGGAGAAGCCAGCCTGGGAGGCAGCAGCGGTGGCGACGCGCCCCTCTCGAAGCTGCTCCACCTCTGGGCGTCCTGGGCTGGAGGTCACGGAGCACCCCGGAAGGTGCTGGGATGCTCACGCAGGAGGCACCTTTCTCACAGCCCCCCAATAAATGCAGCTGTTTGCAACTGGAACGAAGGCGAGTCTTGGGCAGACAGTGCGGGAAGGCGCCCGTCAGGACAGTCGGTCTCGCTGATGATGTCAACTATTCCCAAATATTTATCCCAAATATGACATCAACTATTCCAATATTTATCCCCAATATTCCCAAATATGATGTCAACTATTCCCAAATATTTATCCCAAATATGACATCAACTATTCCCAATCGTTTATCCCCAATATTCCCAAATATGACAACTATTCGCAAATATTTATCCCAAATATTCCCAAATATAACTATTCCCAAACATTTATCCCCAATATTCCCAAATATGATGTCAACTATTCCCAAATATTTATCCCAAATATGACATCAACTATTCCCAATCGTTTATCCACAATATTCCCAAATATGACAACTATTCGCAAATATTTATCCCAAATATTCCCAAATATAACTATTCCCAAACATTTAGCCCCAATATTCCCAAATATGATGTCAACTATTCCCAAATATTTATCCCAAATATGACATCAACTATTCCCAATCGTTTATCCACAATATTCCCAAATACGATGTCAACTATTCCCAAATATTTATAGTTGACGTATCGATGTCAACTATTCCCAAATATCTCAAGATTTTTCCCCTCTTGCGGTCAGCTCAGCTTCCCCTCCTTTACCCCTTCGTTCCATCCAATCCCTTTTTCCCAGAAAACCAACCCATATCCCCAATGAATAATAA
>NW_009717079.1:726-1135 GCF_000703405.1 Apaloderma vittatum | reverse complement strand
CCCTGCAGACCCCTACCCTCCCCTAGATCCTCCTCCCTCAATCTCTGCCTCACTTTCCCCAAATCAGTTTCCCCAGCTCAAGCACTCTTGGAGACCTGATGGGCGGTGTCACCCCCCTTCTCATGTCTCACCGTTCAGCATATTCCCTCTCCCCTCCCTAATTTGGGAAGGGACCAGCTGACATCATCCCCAGTATCCACATGTTGGGGAGTACCTGGAATCTCCACAGCCCCCAGCTTGTCCCGTGGGTGTAACCTCATGGAACCATCCTCATCCTCCATGGCACTGAAGAGCCTGGTGGACACAGAGCTTAGGGTAGGGACACAGAGGAGGGGACAGGAAACCAAAGCATCACTGACAGCTCGGTCAAGGTATGAACCAGCAGCAGGGTCTGAACTTTCTGCCCCCC
>NW_009717079.1:297-543 GCF_000703405.1 Apaloderma vittatum | reverse complement strand
CCCCGACAAAAATAACCCCAACAGTAAAAAAAAAAATAAATCCACTAGTCACCTGCAGACCCGCCTGAGCCCCTCCACTTGGTGACAAAAATGGGCCTCAAGAAGCCCAACATGAGCCAAGACACCCTGATAGGAAGCAAAGCTGCTGAGGTCACACCTGGGATCCTGGTGCTGTGAGACTGATTCTCCACCAAGAGAGCTCCCCTCGGAGACAGACCCAGGGAGAGGACAGAGACAAAGGGAAAA
>NW_009717079.1:0-202 GCF_000703405.1 Apaloderma vittatum | reverse complement strand
ACACAAAGGGAAAGTCTCACCTACTCCACCTACCCCTCTCACCAGAGGGTCCTGCCCTGCACCTCCTGCATCCCACATCCCGCATCACTTGAGAGGTCCTGCCCAGCGTCTCCAGCATTCCGCATTCCGCATTCCACATCATCTTGGGTGTCCTGCCCTGCTCGCTGAGCAGAGGCTCCGGAAAAGGCAGGGCCGGGACCAG
>NW_009717078.1:3187-3997 GCF_000703405.1 Apaloderma vittatum | reverse complement strand
CCAGCCGCCCCCTGGGAGAGCCACAGCCCAGTTAGCAAAGGTCAAAGCATCTGTAGGAAACCAGAGCACCGGAGAGGCTGCCCGGGAGGGACGAGAAGGCTCAGAGGGATCTTATCAATGTGTGCAAATATCTGAGGGGTGGGGGTCAAGAAGAGTCTCCTTGGGACCTACTCCCTTCATCATCCTCATAGCTCTCTGTCCCTTCATCCTCCTCCCACGCACCCCGTCCAACGGAGAGCTACGAGGAGGATGAAGGGACTTGAACATCTCTTCTCAGTGGTGCCCAGTAACGGGACACGGAATAATGGGTTTAAGTTAGAACATGGGAAGTTCCAGCTCAACACAAGCAGAAGCTTTTTCCCTCCTCGTCTGCTTTGGTGCCCAACAGGGTTTCCCAACCGAAACCTTTGGCTCCAGACTCAGCCTGCACTTGGGGAGAGAAGCCCAGATCCAGTCCTGAGCGTGAGCAAGCTCAGCAAAAGACTGCGACGCGTCTCCTGGCAGGACGGATGGAAAAAATCCCCGCAGCGAGGCTACTGCTGGCCTCGAGACACGGTCACAGCTGCAAAACGAGCAGCACGTGCTGGAGAATTGGGCCCCTTTGCCAATTCTCGGGAGGACAACAAGGAAGGAGTTGCAGGAGAAGCGAATGCCCCCGTCACATCATTTTTCCAGCCCGGCTGCCAAAATATCTTTAATCTCGGCAGGGGCCAGGCCCTGCAGAGCTCCTCTGCGTGTCCTGGGTGGGACCCGGGGCAGGTTTTGGTCACCACAGTATAAGAAGGACATCGAGGTGCTGGAGCGGGTGCA
>NW_009717078.1:1627-2850 GCF_000703405.1 Apaloderma vittatum | reverse complement strand
GATCTGGCACTTGAGGCTGTGGTGTAGTGGTTGGGTGTGCTGGGATGAAGGTTGTACTGGATGACCTTCAGAGGTCCCTTCCAACCCCTGACATTCGGTGATTCTGTGATTCTGTAACACTTATTAATGTGCTCTGTTTCAAGTGAAAAGCATTTTGCATTTGGGCTAACATGCTACATTTATGCTACTTTTCAGTCTGATTTTTTTTAAAAGCAAACAGAAAATGCTTGAATAAAAGTTTACAGTGAGAATTCCAGAGAAGAACAGCAAAGCTGGTGAAAGGTCTAGAGAACAGGTCTTATGAAGAGCAGCTGACGGAGCTGGGATTGTTTAGTCTGGAGAAGAGAAGACTGAGAGGAGACTTCATTGCTCTCTACCACTACATGAAAGCAGGTTGTAGTGAAGTGCGTATTGGTCTTTTCTCCCAAGTTACTAGCAATAGGACAAGAGAAAATGGCTTCAAGTTGCACCAAGGGAGGTTTAGATTGGATATTAGGGAAATGTACTAAAAAACTGGTGAGGCATTGGAACAGGCCAGGGAAGTGGTGGACTATCCAGCCCTGGAGGTGTTCAAAAACATGTAGACGTGGCACTTCAGGACGTAGTTTGATGGCCATGGTAGTGTTGAGTTGGACTGGATGATCTCAGAGGTCTTTTCCAACCTTTACGATTCTGTGATGCTGTGATTCTGTGGGTGGGGAGAAGGGCCGGGTACTCACTGCTCGTATTTGTGCAGCGTCGCCTGCAGCAGGCTCAGGGAATAGACCAGCCCCGCGGCGAAGCTCAGCTGCTCGCCCGCGGCTCCCCTGAGGCCGGCACGCTCCGCGCAGTTTTCGCTCAGATCAAACTTCTCCTGCGCCTGTTTGCTGATCAGCTCGGCCTGTCGGGGAAGGGTAAAACCCTCAGAGCCTTCCTACGCCGGCTCCGACCCACCCCACCCCGAAAAGCAAGATCTCCTGGAAAGGTTCGGGCAGAGCAGGAGGGGAATAAGGGGACAGGAAAGTGCCCGCGCCCCCCAGCCAGAGCTGCAGGACACCGAGAGTCCCCCGAGGGGCAAGTTGGACCCACAGGACTCCTGCCTGTCCCTGCAAGTCTTGAAAGTTCTCAGACAAGGGATTATTCAAAACCCCACCTTGCAGATGAGGCGGGGGATGAGCAGCAGCACGAGGACGCAGTCGTGGTCGCCGCCGTGGCGGAGGAAGCTGTGGGGCATGAAGGAGGGG